>NC_068934.1:11231463-11534493 GCF_023091745.1 Budorcas taxicolor | reverse complement strand
TGAGCTGACTCATTGGAAAAAACCCTGATGCTGCGTAAGATTGAAGGTGGTAGGGGAAGGGGACGACAGAGGATGAGATGGTTGGATGACATCACCAATGTAATGGACATGAGTTTGAGTCAACTCTGGGAGTTGGTGATGGACAGGGAGGCCTGGCGTACTGCTGAACATGGGGTCACAATGAGTCAGACACAACCGAGTGACTGAACTGAGCTGAACGGAACTGGGTAAGATTGAGGGCAGGAAGATAAGGGGGCGGCAGAGGATGAGATGGTTGGATGGCATCACTGACTCAATGGACATTAATTTGAGTGAACTCAGAGAGACGGTGAAGGGCAGGGAAGCCTGGAGTGCTGCAATCCATGGGGTCACAAAAAAATCAGATACTGAACAACAAAAACTTCGCGACTGAACAACAACAGGTCTCAAAGACTCAGACATGACAAGCAACTTCGCACACGTGCACACACAAATCAACAGGGATAGTTCATGAGGCTCCTGAAACCCTGAGAGGGTTAAAATTCCATTGCCTGGAGATTTAAACTTCCATCATTATTGGTCTCCTCCTTGGGACTCGGCTTAATAATTGTAACCCACTTTCCTCTATGCTACTAATCTTATCTGTTACCCAGATGGTGGTACCTGAAACCAGTAACTACAATCATTTCTTAAATGTAGCTAGTGAATCTACTATAGACACAGTTCCCTTATAAGAACACTTAAACAATAGGGAGTGTACTATAAAGATTTTTATGTGCCATTCCTGCCCAAAGAAAGATGATCTCATCATTAGTAGATTTTAAGATAAAGCAAATAATAAATGATTTCTTTTTGTTGAAGATGTCCATTGCAATGTTGTTCATAACAGCAAAACTCTGAAAGCAATCTATATATAAATGAGTGGGGATAGTCTCACTCTTTAGTGAAATTTTTTTACCAAGATACATAATTTTTATTTTTACAATTTTTAAAGTATAAATGATGCCACCAGTGAAGCTCTATAATAAACTACACATATTTAAAGTGTACAATTTGATGAGTTTTGAGCTATATAAATTTCTGCGAAACCATCAGCTCAATAAAGATATTGAACATATTCATCACTTCAGAAAGCTTCCTTGTGAACCTTTGTAATCTTTCCTTTCCACCTCTTCTCATCCCTAAGCAACCACTTTTCTGCTTTTTTTTAAAAATTACAGATTGATATGAGTTTTCTAGAATCTCGCATAAACGAGATTATATAGTAAGCACCTTTTCTTGTCCAACTTCCTTCATTTGGCATACTTATTTTGGGATTTACACATGTTGTTGTATGTATCAATAGTTTATTCCTTCAAGTGGGAGGGGAGATGGGTTAACTTATGGCTAATTCATGTTGATGTTTGGTAGAAATACAATACTGTAAAGCAAGTATCCTTCAATTAAAAATAAATAACAAAAAAATAGCTTATCCCTTTCTGTAGCTGAGTAGTATTCCACTGTATGGATAGGTCACAATGTCTTTATCCATATCCCCTGTTGACAGATATCTGGATATTGTCACAATTTTGCTATTGTAAATGAAACCTCTCTAAACATTTGAGTGCAAGTCTTTGTGGACTTACGTAGACATATGGCTTCATTTCTCTTCAGTAAATATGAGGAAGTGGAATGACTGAATTGCTGGATAGACAATGTCTATAAAATTTCATGCTTATAATGCAATACTAAGTGAAAAGGCAGATTTTAAACATAGCCACACGAAAAATGACAAGAAGAAGATACACTAAAATTTAAAGCGGTTGTGTAATTTCTGTGGTGGGAGTATAGGTAACATTTTCTTTTCTCATTTATAAATGTTTTAAAATATTGTCATCATTTTAAATATTTTTAAATACAGAGGAATGATAGCATTTGTTAAACATCCACTACATGCGGGCATATATAGAGAGAGAGAGATCTCTAGCTATATCTATACTAGTTTTTCTTTACAATGACTTTAGGAGCTAATTATGTTGCTCAATTTCACAGATGAATCAACTGAGGCTTAGAAAGATTTAAGTCATCTGCCCAATAGCCCATAGCTGTTAAGTGGCATGACTATGATTTGAGCCCAGGACCATGCTGCTCCAAAAGTCTTGTCTTTTCAAATCCTTAAGCATGTATACCAGATCATATGCCTTTACAAAACAGAGTGCATGGGTGGAACATTATGCATTTCTAAATGCAAGTACAAGGAGATCAAGATTCTGTTGAACAAGCTCACAGTGCGGTATTCTGTGAGGCAGCCAGGCTGAACGGGAACATGGCAACACGCTGGGGACTGGCTTGATCTAATTTGAATTCCTCCAAGCAATACTGTCAGGACAGCTGATCTCTCCTGAGGCACTAAGGCTTCACACAATGTTCAGGATAACCAAATCAGGAAGGAGATATTGGTATTTTATATCTAATCTATACTATTAGGCAGTTCACAAATACCAGATAGCAATTCATCAAAGTCATGCCAGGAAAAGGTTCTCTGTGGTCTAAGTCATCAAAGAGAAACTCAGTTCCTGGCACGTAACCTCTAAAATTTCAGACGAAGCCAATGCGTTAACCAGCTCCCTTCAGATGGGAGAAGTTCTGGCTCACCCATTCACGAGCTATTTGGCTTGTGCAAGGTATTATATTACCTCTGAAATTCAACTTCAAGTGAGGAAAAGAGTGCCTATGAGAAAAACTGGTTTTGGGAGTTTAGAAAACACATATACCAGTCAACATGATGTTCTGCACAAACTGAGTGAATAATAAACTCTTATTATAATTTCTATAATTGCTTTCGATGCTTTTAATAAGTACAACAGCCTCAGTGCCTCAATGCCAAGATAAAATGATGAGCTGAGAAGAGTACAGAATAAAAGTTTTTAATACTGTTTTGGAATTCTTCAAACTTTTTTTAGAACCTGCTATTCTAAGCTTTCTTATCTCAAGTCATTTCAATCACTGGGGGAAATCCCTTGCCCAAGAAGAGCTAAAATGATCAGATTTAGAGCACTCACAGCAAGAACATACATATTCTCAGGTTCAGGTGACATCATATGGTCACCAGGCTGAGGCAGACATTTATCTTTCCTGAGCCTCCCTATTCACCGTTGTAAACGAGGGCCTGGCCTGCATTTGCACCTCGTGTTATTTCTGTGCTCAGATGGAGTAAGAGGCACAAACACATCTGATCAATTGTGAAGAACTATAAATATGTAACAGCAATTTCAGTTAAAGTGAGGTAGCATAAAGAGCATTATATATTATTCATTCATGCAGTGATGTTTTCAATAAATATGTTAAGTGCCTGTTATCTGCCTGAAACTATGCCAGATGCAAGGAAAACAGAAACAAATGGGCACTGAGTCCAGTAAGGAGAAGATTTACAAAAAAAAAAAAAAAAAAGAAAAAAAAGTGCTCTCTTTTGATAGAGAACTATAGAGACTGCGGAGACCATGGAAAAGTTTTTTGGGGAAAAGCAAGAAGTGTTAGCAAATGCGTTCGAAAGCAAGAAGTGTTAGTTCAGCAGTAAAGAATCCACCTAACAATGCAGGAGATGTGGGTTCCATCCCTGGGTCAGGAAAATCCTCTGGAAAAGGACATGGCAACCCACTTTAATATTCTTTCCTAGGAAATCCCATTGACTGAGGAGCCTGGCAGGTTATATCCATGGGGTCGCCAAAGAGTCGGACACAACTTAGTGACTAAACAAAAAAATGTGAGCTGACACTGAACACAAGCAAGCAAAAGAAACAGTGTGAGTAAAGAATGATATGGAAGCCTGACAGGAACACTCGCCAGGGTGAAAGGGAAATGGTTAAAACTAAGGTTGGAGAAGCAAGGAGGAGCTAAATCAGGAGATGCCTGTAGAAAAATGTTATAGTATTTGAAATTTACGTCATTTCAATGAAGGGAATTAGGTTTTACATAATAGAGAAAGCAAGTTAAATTTGCAATTAGAACAATCTCATGTCAGCAAGGTAAACGGCAGTTAAGGAGACCATTTAGTGTGGAGTCAGACAAGATCTAACTAACAATTTTTTTTCTTACTAATTGGTTTCCTTATCTCTGAAATACCTTTCTATTTTACAAGTTTAGTCATCTTGATATTATGTGAGTGGAAGTTTTACAAGATGAAAAACATCACATCATGTGAGATGTATAATGATCATTGTTATTCTTTCTTGCCATTTTCACCATCTGGACAATCAGTTCAACTACAGGGGTTAAATCAATTGTGCTATCACCTGCATCTGCTGTTTTACAGGACTTTCAATGCGGCCATCTGAGCCCTGCCATGATTCTTCATTTTTCATGAGTTAATCCAACAAGAAGGAAATAGACATAACTGATTGAACTCTTAAGGGAAAGCCACACTTAATTACTCAGCCAAACTCTCAAGCAAGAGCTCAATTCATAAAGATGATACAGCTGAATGGATTATTTCCCCGTTGATTTGTTCTGTCACTTCTAATTGCTGTGGGTGAGAGTTACGTAGCATGGAAGGTATTAAGCATCATGATTGTAATTCTAGGGTGAAGAGACCAGTGAGAAATAAGTGTAGTTTAGTTTCACTGGATGAGTGCAGTAGCTCTGTACCTACATAGGCACCTTACACATAGTAGACTCTCAATAAACGCAGACTGAAAGCACTTGGAGTCAGCAGGACCACTGAACGCCCACTCTAACTACTGCTCTTGGTCACCTAAGCATTAGTTCAAAAGAGTATGGAGTTGTTCACGACCTGGCACTATCAGTAGATGATAAATGAAATGATATTTGTGAAGGTGCTTACTGAAGTTTAAGCCTTTCTAGTGTTTATTACTGCTAGCCTCACTTTAAAGTTGATGGACCATTTTCCCTTTCTTGCAGAAGAGTAAATAAAAGCATAAAGATGTGAAATAAATTTTACAAAGAACTATTGCTAGAAAGGTGAGTCTGATCTCATTGTTCAGCTCCAAGAATCCCTTCTTCCTTCCTTCTCTTTTGCATTTGCCTTCATTCAACAATGACCTTTATTGCCTTTATAAAAGAGCCCCCAAAGAGCTCCCTTGTCCCTTTTGCCACGTGAAGACACAATAACAAGATTGCTCTCTACAAAAAATGAAGTAGGCTCTCACCAGACAGTGAATCTGTTGGTGTCTTGATGTTGGACTTTCCAGACATCAGTACTGTGAGAAATAAATCTCTTTTGCTTATAAGCCACCCAGTCTAAAGTATTCTGTAATAGCCTTCAAAACTAAGAGATTTGCATATTTGATCACCCAAAATATTATGCATTGGAAATAGAAGAATAAGCAATAAAAGAATAAATAAATAAGCAAGCAATAAAGCCTTTTCTTTCAGAGACTAGTGGGAAAAATTTTTTTAAAAAACAAAACACCACACACAGATACACAAAACCAAGCAATGAAAGTAATGCAGCACTGTAAAAGCTAAAATAAAGGTTATGGGAATTTGGAAGAGGGCACTTATGCTAGTCTTTGGGTTTAGAAAACACTTTAAAAAGGATATAATCTGTGCTCTGAAACTCAAAAGCTGAAGTATCCTAATAGGTAAATAGTAAAAAGCCACTGAAGCAGCAGAGTCTTTAAAAGTGTCATATTCAGGAAACTGTAAACATTTTGGTATAGAAGAGTAGCGGGTCATATGGATAAGTAGAGGGAAAGAAGTAAGAGAGGTGGGAAGAGATATGACTGTTGGGCCTTAATGCTTTTGCTAAAGAGATTGCTGTTAAATCTGAACGATATTGGAGGATTTAAAGCAGGAAATTAATGCAATCAAAATCTGCATTAAAATGTTCACAGTTCCACTGGTATTACACACAGAGCACTCACTCTAGTGGGCCCTTCTGTTGCGATATATTTGTGTCTGATAAATTCTAACCCTCGCATTTTAAATGAATCACAGACATACAAGAATGTGAGAAAAATCAGCAAGAGCAAAACAAACCACAAACCATCAAGCAAAATCCTGTCAACCAACACCAGAAAGTGGACTGTAGGAAAATGAAATCCAGGGACATCAGAGGAAAAACAACATTTTCAGGTCTGAGATCACAGAACATGAAAACCTGGAATTAAAAGGACCCTCGGAAGGAACCAAAGTAGTCCCAAGTCCAAAGAACTCTTTGGCTCTACTCAAAAGCAAAGTCTAATCCTTTCTGGAAGAAAACACCCCCTGGTTTTGACTGTCAGAATTCCCATTATTTAAGTTCAGCAAAAATATAAGGTCATCATTAAGGAGACTTAATGAAACAGGTCACCATAAGAAACAAGAGATTTGGACTTACAAAGACTTCAGATATTACGATTATCAGATAGGTAACTTAAAGAGACCGTGTGGAGAGTTTAAAGAAACTCAAGTAAATATTTAAAAAAAATAACAAATCCACTATCCAAGAGGGAGGTTATAAGCTGATCACATTGATAGGGTAAATTTGCACAAATTTAGCAAAGGTATAAAATATTTGAAAAACATAACTAGCAAACTTTATCTACTGAATATAGCTAGAAACATCCAACAATTAGAAAACACATGTTTCCAGGCAAACAGAGAAGATTTGCAAAATACTGACCACATTTTAGGCTACAATAAATTTTAAAGAATATTTATTATACAAATTTTCCTAGGCATTATTTTATTAAACTAGAAATCAATAACAGAAACGGTAAAAATCCCCACAGTTTGGATTTTTTTTTTTTAATCTCTAACTCTTGGCTCAAACAAATCACAAAATAAATTTTTGTAAAAAGTTTTATTAAATGTTAATAAAAATACTGCATATCAAATGCTATAGGATGCCAATGTACTAAAACATCTTGAGGAAAATGTAGTGAATTTAAGGGTAATATAAAAGAAAGGGACCGATTTAATGAGCTAGTCATCCATCTTAGGCATTCCCCAAAATAAAAAAAAAATAAATATAAACAAAGGTAGAAGAAAATTGATAATAATAACAGCAGAATTATGAAGTTAAAACAAAAATAGAGAAAGAAAAAGAAAGGAAGAAGAGAAGGAAGCCAGGAAGAAAAATTGACTTATATCAGGGATACAAAGTTGTTTTAACTTCTGTGACTCAATTAGTCACCTAAACAGGGTAAGGGGAAAAAATTATATGATCCTTTCAACAGATAAGGGACGAGGTAGAGATTCTGTTTTTAATCTATAACCATAAATGAACATGATGAAAAATCCTACAATTTTTCAGAACTAATGATTTTTTAAAATGTTATTTATGGAAAAATTATAAAACATTATTGAAAGACACAAAAGATCCAAATAATTTTAAAAATGGTCCAGATTTATAGAAGGAAGACTCAATTTCAGACGAAGGTCAGTTTTCTTAAATTAACTTATAGGTTTAGGCAATTTCAATGGTAAATTCAAAGGAGATTTCTGCGGAACTTCCCACGTTCATTCTATATGGCACATGAAAGGGTAAAAGCCAAAGTCAAGATACTCTTGAAGCAAAATAATGTAGAAAATTTTGATCTATTAGACATCATGATTCATTATAAAGAAATCTTAATTAAGATAGTGTGGATTTAGCACTGCTGCTGCTAAGTTGCTTCAGTCGTGTCCGACTCTGTGCGACCCCATAGAAGGCAGCCCACCAGGCTCCCCCGTCCCTGGGATTCTCCAGGCAAGAACACTGGAGTGGGCTGCCATTTCCTTCTCCAGTGCATGAAAGTGAAAAGTGAAAGTGAAGTCGCTCAGCCATGTCCGACTCTTAGTGACCCCATGGACTGCAGCCCACCAGGCTCCTCCATCCATGGGACTTTCCAGGCAAGAGTACTGGAGTGGGGTGCCAGTGCCTTCTCCACAGGGGTACACAAACTGACCAATGAAGCAGAGTAGAGAACACAGAAACAGGCCCACAAAGCACAGAAATATAATCAGGCCCGAGCGATAGTGAAGAGAACTAAAGAGGGGAGAAAAGCCATTTAATAAATAGTGCTATGACAGTTACTTATCTGTTAAAAAAAAGAATATACAAAAGTCAAAACCAGATTGACTAAATACTTAAGTATACAAAAAAAAAAAACAAAAGTTACAGCTTGATATCTTTATGATCTTGGGATAGGAAGACAGAAAGTGCCAACTGTAAAAAAAAAACCAGAATTGATACATTTGACCACATTAAAACCAAGGGCTTAATCTACAAAGTAGGAGAAGCTATCTGCAACATATGTCAACAGTGAATCCATATCAAGAAGATATCAAATACTCCTCTAAGTCAATAAGAAAAAAAAGGCAACGTAATAAAATATAGACAAACAGCATTGAACTGGCATTTCACAGAAATAGAAACATGAATGTTAAATAAACATTAAAAGATCCTCAACACTACTCTTTATCCAGAAAATGCCAAGTAAGTAAAGCAAAATGCTCAATGACATTTTGCACCTGCTAAATGGGAAATAAGTACACAAGCAATTTGGAAAAGCACTGAAAGCAAGAGCTGCTGGCTGATTCACTGCCCAGTTGGTCAATGCCTACTAACAAGCATTTGCAATTAGCTGGACAAAAGTGAAGGTCAGTCCAAGTGGGCAGCTGCAAATCTTACACTCACCAATGTAGGTAGTGACTCTGTCCTATAGGAACAGTGTGGGAGTGACAGTGTGTGCCTGGGGATAATTGAGGGGTAGGGGTTTTTGCTTAGAGCGCTCCCAAGCTGAAATCTATCAACACATAGTATTGGAAAACAATCTTATGTACCCACCAGGAAGCATGAGGAATCTATAACATAGGAAGCTGCTTGTTGAAATTGTGCATTAATACAACAATTTTTTGAAGCTGTTATTAGACTCTTAAAAGGCCAACAGTAAGTGAAAAGGTAGGGACCCCTCTCTCCCAGATTATACAGCAAAGGGCATTGTTCGGTATAATTTACCACTTACTGGTTTATCTTCAAGGAATGGACTGCTTTGTGTTTAGGGATTTGGCTACAAAAGCAACCCATGGAAAAGGCAGTATGATTGAGAGCAGAGAAGTGTCTTCCTTTGTTTTCAGAGAAAAACATTGATATTGTGGAGGTACTTTTATCCTGAATGACTTCCTTTTTGTCTAACAACTTCAATAGATTAATTGGTGTAATTTTCAGTTTGTCACCAGAAATAGTCTTTCTTGACAGGACTGTGTGACAATGCAGAACAGTCTGACAACAGCACCAGCTCACCAACATTAGGTATCAAAAGAGGGATGAGTCTGATCATAAGGGTTCTTGAATAGAGTCCAAAAGCCATCAGGTTCCTTCATAAGAATCTGATACCCCAGTGGACTGAAAAGTCTCCGCGTTAGTACTGATTACTGAGTAAAGCCTAATTTTTGCAAATATTGATTTTGGCAAACGTTAGCTGCTTCAGGGAAGGAGACAGAAATTCTGACGCTGGAGGTGGAGGTGGGGAGCATAGAGCAGGGGAAAGGGAAAGTGAAAGCTGCTCAGTCGTGTCCAACTCTTTGCGACGCCATGGACTGTACAGTCATGGAATTCTCCAGGCCAGAATATTTCAGTGGGTAGTCTATCCTTCTCCAGGAGATCTTCCCAACCCAGGGATCAAACCCAGGTCTCCTGCACTGCAGGCAGATTCTTTACCAGCTGAGCCGCCAGGGAAGCCCAAGAATACTGGAGTGGGTAGCCTACCCTTCTCCAGGGGATCTTCCTGATCCAGGAATTGAATCAGGGTCTCCTGCATTGCCGGCGGATTCTTTACCAGCTGAGCTACCCCAGGGAAGCCCCAGAGCAGGGGAGATGACTATTTATCTAGCAACTGAAGGATGAGAACATTCTACATGTGTTGGAATTTGTGTTTCAGGTAAAGAAATAGCATAAAGAAAATGTTAGACATGGTCACAAAACGAGGAATGATTTCCTGTGGCAGTAGCACAGAATGAATTAAAAGGTGAACCTGGCACGTCAAGGCCTATACTTGGAAAGATCTGAATGTCATGTTCTAGCTCTATTTTTCAGGAAGTGGAGGATATCAGCTACTATGATACTTCCTCAAAGTTCTTTTGAATCAGTGTTGGCCATGCTGGTGTCAGAAGAGCTTGAGAGATGAAACACTCTCTGGACAGTAAATCACTGTATTATACCCACTTCCTCCTTTCCACTCCTACAGCCTCTAACCAAGTTTAGGATCTTTTAACTGTAGCTTCCTAACTGACCCTGCTTCTCTGATTTCCAGGGCATCCTGTCAACTACAGGCAGAACAGTCTCCACAAGAGAGCTCTCTGGAAATGCTGCTCTTTCGCCTCCTGTTGAACAGCTTCCTACTAATGACTAGACATACCCCAAGTAACTCAGTCCTAAGCGTTCCTATTTACATGTATTTACTTACGCCATGCTCCCCACCATGTGGAGAAGCCTCACTGTGATGACCCTACCCCATGTGCAGGAGAAGAAACTGGAAAGTTTTCTAACCTCCTCCGCACAGATACTTCTTCTCCATACGCAAATTCTACCATTAAAGCTCAATATATGTAAAAAAAAAACTTCCCACAAAATCGTCCCTGATCTTTCCAGATATGTGGAATAAAAACAAGTGCTTAGATAGCACTTTCAAGCTTATACCGCATTTTATAAATTATATAGCACTTAAATCTGTGAAAGTACGGCAAAGTAGAGCAGGGAAAGTATTACATTTCAACAGATGCTGCTCCTGTTGTTCAGTGGCTAAGTTGTGTCCAACTCTGCGGCCCCACGGACTGCAGCCTGCCAGGCTGCCCTGTCTTTTACTGTCTCCCAGACTTTACTCAAACTCACGTTCATTGAGTTGGTGATTCAACAAATCAGAGTTTTAGTGACTTAGTGTTAATCATAGAACTTCTGAGTCCAAATATCACATTCTAAACCATATAAATATATCATTCCCATCCAGAAAATCCTTACGAATCTTCTCTACCACACATTGTTCTGATGAGTATTATCTTGATTAACTGTTTTTAATGGATTGCATACAAGGAGTATTTAATAAACGAAAGTCCTCCTAATATACCTATTTCACATGATTAGATCAGTCTGAAATAAATCCTGTATTTTGTTTTATTTTTTCCCAACCACGGTAGTATGTTTATGGCCTTCCCATCACAATAGGAACATTTTACTTTCCATGTATTGCAAAATTACCTCCAAATTGCAATGCATGTTGTGCTGTACCGTAATTCACTTCGCTACCCATCATTCTATGCCAGTAGTTCTCAAACAAGTTCAGGGACTGCAATGCACTCATCTTCAGATCCTCAGTGTCCAGTTGAATGCTTGTGTACAGTAGGTATTGAAGACATATTAGTTGAGATGCTTACTAGAATGGTGAACTCTTGACAGATAATCTTTGAAGAATGTGGCTATGGTCAGACATCCATGGTTCTTCTACTTGAGTCAAAGATCTGGGAAAGAGGTCAGGAGACAACACCGAGGTTCTGAGGACTGCGGTGCTTTCTCAAAGAGCCTGGGAAAGTTTGGTGTGCATATAATCCTGCTGCTCATACTATGCCTGTGTCGAAAACACTGAGTGATGAAAACACTGTCACAACATCCTTATTATTAATGATTACCGACCACCACTACCTCTACAAGTAAATCTAAAATGGGGTGGTCACAGCATCTTACTTCAAAGGGCTATTTCCATTATTAAAATGATGGATATAAAGCTTTAACATGCCCAGTAATGTTACTACGGCTTTAACACGCTTCCAACTTAGTGAACACAGAATGACTGGTTGTTACTATTTTATTTCTGTTATTTTTATTATTGTCACTATAGAAAACTATCAGAGGGACCACTGTGGCTATAACTCCTATGATGAGTTGCCAGGTATTGAGCAAGTTTTGTTCAGATATTGTATGAGATCTGTTACAAACATTATTGTTATTCTTCACAACAACCCCATAAGGTCTGCACTGTCATGCCCATTTAACAGAGACAGAAACTAAGGACTAAAGGTTTGCTCATCAATATCCTTCCTGTGGCATCTCGCATCTTATTCGTCATTACCATTTCCAGTGACCAGCATAATTCAAGTATGTGTACTCTTCTCTGACCCGCACCACGACCCCATCTTAAGAATGAGGTGTGTGTGCAGGCTCAGTCATGTCTGAGTCTTTGCAACCTTATGGGCGGCAGGCCACCAGACTCTTCTGTCCATGGGATTCTCCAGGCAAGAATACTGGATGGCAAAAATACTGGATTGCCATTTCCTCCTCCAGGGGATCTTCCTGACTCTGGGATCAGACTGGCATCTCTTGCAACTCCTGCATTGGCAAGCGAACTCTTTTACCACTGAAATACCAATATCATCATAAAATTCTCAACGATGCAACTATCCCCCAAAAGGGATCCATTTTTCCTCCAAGTCAAAAGCCCTTAACAATTTGGAAAACTACAAATCTAAATATCATTCCCCCACCTGAAGCCACTACATATCCCCAAGACACTATTCCACACAAATCCCTCTTTACCAGAGTTTACTTATTCATTCCTGGCAACTGTGCTAGAAACAGGAAGCCGCAACTGGGCTGAATCACAAAGCTGTCTGCTCCAATTTTTCTGTACAAGCTGCTTCAGTATTACTTATGACGAGTTCCCATCAAGAGTGGGCTAATTATGTAGTTTCCCTACTCAAGGTTACTCTATGCGTGTCACCTAGAAACCAAATCTTTGCTGGGGTTTCTTCTCAGTACATCTGCTCCCAACTTCCAGGTACTCTGAGAATACAGTCATGCTATCCACAAAGTAGGTCTTCTAACTAAAAGCCAGACCCCATTACTGTTGGAGGGAAAGTATAAAAGCACTAAGACTTCAGACAGAAACACATTTAGCCTAGATTAGCTTCACTGAAGACTCAAATGGCAGACAATTTTATAACAACATCAGCACATAGACAATTTGAAGTCTGAGGTTATCTAAAGTTTTGATTATTTTTCTTAATGTATTAAACCTTGTACCTTTCCCAGCATGAGCCACACCATAGCCTAACATGTGAAAAAAAAAATCATCTAGGAAAGGCTAGATACTGATTTAGATGATAAGAAAATGAGAATAATCGCAGCTGCACTATCATATAATCTACTAATGATTTCACTATATTCTCTTTTCCCTTACATTTTAAATGTGAAATTTAGTAAAAGCTTTAGGGCGGGGATAATGAATGAGATGTCAAACATAGAACATACAGATTCCTCTTTGTCTTCATTACCATTATCTGTTTTATAATAATTACACCAGTAAGTGCCATTACTTATTGAGGACCGATTACCTGGGGACTAGTCTGGGTGATTTAGATGCATTATCCTATGAATACATACAGCAGGTGTTCTGCCTCCATATTAAATTATGCGTCCCTCTTGCAACTATACCAGGAGATCTTAAAAGAACCCATGCATAACTCATCCCTGGTTTCCAAATTTATATCGTGAGGAGCAGGAGGCAGACTATCTTCTGCGGGGAGCCCTTAATCTCTGGCACCATTGGCAACCAAGTCCTGGGCAGGATTTCTCATTCCTTTGAAACACCACGCTGTGGCCCTCTTGAAGGCTGGGGTGGGAGGGGAGCCACGGGCAGCCCTCACAGCAGTGGGAAGGTCCCCTCTATCTGGCATCCTCCTCCACACCATCGATTCATCCAGCAAATGTGTGCATTTTTGGAAGCATGTGGGACCTGGGGCAGAAAGCTGGTGGAGTCACTCACTGCCCGTGACTCAGAGGTCTGAAGGCAGTGAAGCTTTTTGACATGTAAGGCTGAAAAAAGTCATTCAGCCTGAAACGGAGAGAAAAAGGAAAGCAAAAAGATCACATCCTTACAAAGCCTAAAAGATGAAAAAGATGCTGCTTAGAAGTCAGCAACAAGCTTCAGCCTGTGAAAATAGAAGGCCAGCACTACACCGGCGGGAAGGAGCCATGGGAGAGAGGCAGGTACCAGGGCAGTGAGCCCACCTAGTACTACCCGAGGTTTTCTAAGCAAAGCTCTAGAAGCACTCCCTTCTCCACGTTTGTTATATTTATACTGTCACTCCCTTTGGAGGCCAGATGAGTCATCAGTTACACACTTAAAATATCCAGAACACAGTATATCAAGCTATCTTAACACTGGCATCTTCAGAAACATTTTCTTTAAAGACAAGGCTGTGCACAATCATTTATTCAAACAATCATTCATTCAATGGTCTCATTAGTTATCCATTTATTTTGTTTCATGTACCATTTACCAGTAGTAAGTTAAATATAAGGCTTCCCCAACCTACAGGGGAAGAAAGCTACTTTTCAACTCCTTTACTCTGAACTTTGACAGAATTTACAACATTTACTAGATAAATTAGCAACTGCTTGTGTAATTCCACATTATTCTATTATTATAAATGAACATGCAGCACTCTCCACAAAGCAGGGCAGCAAAAATTTCAGTAAAGGTTTTCACCAAAGAGTAGAAATGTAGGCTGTAGAGAGAGACAGATCTAAGTTTGAATCCAGCTTCTAACCATATATTAGCTGAGTCATCAGGGTAAATTACTTGACTTCTCAAAGCCTCAAATGCCTATTCTGAAAAACATACACACACACACACAGATATAAATAGATAGACAGGTAGGTGCTTCCCCAGTAGCTCAGTAGTAAAGAATATGCCGGCAGTGCAGGAGACACACGTTCAATCCCTGAGTGGGGAAGATCCCCTGGAGAAGAGAATGGCAAGTCACTCCAGTATTCTTGCCTGGAGAATCCCATGGACAGAGGAACCTGGTGGGCTACAGTTCATGAGGTCACAAAGAGTCAAACACGACTGAAGTGACAGCGCGCGCACACACACACACACGCATATATATGTATATATTACATTTATGATGGTCAGATGCTCAGTCGTGTCTGACTCTTTGCAAACCATGGACCATAGCTCACCAGACTCCTCTGTCCATGGAATTCCCTAGGCAAGAAGAATGGAATGGGTTGCCATTTTCTTTTCCAGGGGATCTTCCCCACCCAGGGGTTGAACCTGGGTCTCCTGCATTGCAGGTGAATTCTTTGCCAACTGAGCCACCAGGGAAGACTATTATATTTATATATTGATTTTATATTCTGAAATACACACACACACACACACACACATATACACACATATACATACTTTGGCCACTGAGGTGCACAGTTAACTCACTGGAAGAAAACACCCTAAAGCTGGGAAAGATTGAAGGCAGAAAGAGAAGAGGGCAACAGAGGATGAGATGGTTGGATGACATCACTGACTCAATGGACAGGAACTTGGGCTAACTTCAGGACACAGTGAAGGACAGAAAGGCCTGGTGTGCTGCAGTCCATGGGGTTGCAAAGAGTCAGACACAACTTAGCAACCGAAACACAACAACAATTATATACATATATATATATATATATGTACACACCCCCCTCATGAGGCTATTGTGAATATTAATTAGCATAATATATGCAAATCTCCTAATATAAGGCCTGGCCTACAATAAGAAAAACTCAATAGTCCTCTATCTCTCTCTTAAGAATTAACAATTCAACATTGCCAAGGATTATTTTCTGATTATTCCAAGGTCTTCATTTATGGAGTGCCTATATGTCAAGCACTGTATCACCTGCTAGCTATGCAAAGAAAATATTTTATAATCGCAGTCCTTGAGGAATTTCAACTATACCTTTCTTAACAAAATTGACCTTTTAACAAATGGTTGATTTAAAAGTCTTTCAATACAGAAGTTAATTAACTTGGCTGTATTCCAGTTTGTGCTAAAATTATCTCCTGTTTCCATCTTCTACCAACTGCGGCTCTATCATACACTCTTACTGTTGCACTATGAAAACTTCCTAGCATTTTATGAGTCCTTGCTCATCTTCCCTCATGGCTCAGATAGTAAAGAATCTGCCTGCAATGTGGGAGACCTGGGTTCGATCACTGGGTCAGGAAGATGCCCTGGAGAAGGGCATGGCAACCCACTCCAGTATTCTTGCCGGGAGAATCCCAATGGACAGAGGAACCTGGTGGGCTGCGGTCCATGGGGTCTCAAAGAATCAGACACGACTGAGCAACTAAGCACAGCTCATCTTCCTGCCTTCAAACAGGCTACATCTTTTGCTTAGAATATTCCTCCCCATTTCAAGTTCACCTGGGAAATTCCTCCTGGATATACTTCAAGTCTTTCTCTGGAACTTTCTCCAAACTCTTGGGCAATGAAGAGCTCCACCTCCTTGCATTTGTGATTTCCTGTATCAGCTTCTGTCTCAGAAGCCATTTGATTGGGGGGGGGGGGGGGTGCGGTGGTGAGGAGGAGGAGGGGTGTCAGCTTGCTTGTCTGTCTCCTCTATAAAATAAGGAGCTACTTGAGGGCAAGAGTTTTTTATTATTATTTATCTTTGTGTTCCTATACTCAGCAAAGTGCCTGGTGAATAGATAGTGATCAATAATTATTAGGTTTAGAACTGAATGAAATAATGAATGGCCTGGCTGTGGCCCAACGGAAAGACAGCAGGTGAGTGGCATGGCACACAAAGCTCTTGTCAGCAACAGCCCTCCGAGCTTTCTGCGCAAGGCCAGATTTCTCTGACAAGAACATTTGGTTTCCAAATTGCATGCTGCACAGCATGCCTCCTTCCTTCCCTGCAGCTGCCTGTTAATTCTAGCGTCACCTTTTTTCTGTCTCTTCTCCAATCTCCCAATTCCTGAGACAAGGTGGCCAGTTTACTTAGGATATTCTGACCTTTAAACGCAAGTCCCTCTGCACCAACCCCTTTTGTGAAAACTATTTTTAAAACCAGAAGAGTCTGATTAGAGTTCGAAGGTACTGACACATTATTAAAAAGTTATTTCAGGGTGAAAAAATACTCCCTTTGCTCATTATTTGGGCTTCCCTGATAGCTCAGTTGGTAAAGAATCTGCCTTAATGCCAGGAGACTCCGGTTCAATTCCTGGGTTGGGAAGATCCGCTGGAGACGGGATAGGCTACCCACGCCAGTATTCTTCAGTCAACTCTTTGCAACCCCATGGACTGCAACATGCCAGGCTTCCCTGTCCTTCACCAACTCCTGGAGCTTGCTCAAACTTGACTCCATCGAGTCGGTGATGCCATCCAACCATCTCATCTTCTGTCGCCCCCTTCTCTTCATGCCTTCAATCCTTCCTAGCATCTGGGTCTTTTCCAATGAGTCGGCTCTTTGCATCAGGTAGCCAAAGTATTGGAGCTTCAGCTTCAGCATCAGTCCTTCCAATGACTATTCAGGGTTGATTTCCCTTAGGATGGGCTGGTTTGATCTCTTTGCAGTCCAAGGGACTCTCAAGAGCCTTCTCCAACGCCACAGTTCAAAAGCATCAATTCTTCACACTGGATAGTAAAAACTGCCCTGCTTTGGGGAGCAGCTGTGGAAATACAGGGAGCTGTCATGGCAGAGGAGATGCAGCTTCAAGCCCTTGAAGCTGACAGCTCTGAGAAGCCAGCTGAGAGACTCAACCGCTGACTTCATTTGATCACACTGGCAGAAGTACCTGGGAAAAGTTTCTGTTCTTTGTGCAAAAAAAATTTCAAAGATATCAAATTCTTTCTCAGGTTCTAAAACTTTGCAAGTATTCTGACAACCCTTTTGTCACTCTCTCTCTCCTTTTTTTTTTTTTTTTTAATGGAGAACTGCTGAGCCCATCTTGGTATCATTGGTGTCTATGGTACCTAACAGAACTTGAAAAAGTAGGTGCTCCCAAAAAAGCATGTGGAAAGAAGGAGGGAAGGCTATGGCTGAGAGAGAAAGGAAAAGGAGGAAAAACAGAGAGAGGGAGAGAAAACTACAGAGAGAGCTGCTAATGGGGAGGCAGGGAGAGGTGGAAGGAAAAAAGACAGGGAGACAAAAGGGAAGAGGAAACGGAGGTCAAGTCCCTCCTACCTTTTCCTCATAAACTTGCAAGACAAGGAGACTTAAAATAGAAACAAAACAACTCCAAACCACTAACAGTTCCTGTGAGAACAAAGCGTCCTCTCAGATGGTTACTATCTCCTGGGGGCAAATGGGTAAAGAAGAGAGAGACACATTCAAGTGGTCTTGTCCTACCTGAGAAGGAATGAATTATAGCCCTCAAACCTTTCCCTCACTGACCCGTCAAGACAGCCCTAGCTCCGTCCCAGGGCCATCCTGGACTATCCTAACAGTCCACAGAGTCGGGGAAAGAACCATAACAACCAGTGCTGCGCTGAGTCGCTTCAGTCGTGTCCGGCTCTTTGTGACCCCATGGACTGTAGCTCGCCAGGCTCCGCTGTCCATGGGATTCTCCAGGCAAGGATACTGGAATGGGTGGCCGTGCCCTTCTCTAGGGGATCTTCCTGACCCAGGGATCGAGACCGGGTCTCTTAGTCTCCTGCATTGGCTGGTGGGTTCTTTACCCCTAGCACCACCTGGTCTGAGTTAATCTTTTAGAACTGGCAGCAGGCTCTTTTCAAGTGTTTGGAGGAGTTTCTCCATATTTTTCTGGGCCTTTCGGAGCCCAGAGGTTAAGTTTTGGTTAGTTCTTGCTGTTATTATGATTCTAAGTCTAATTTTCAACCCAGGTACATTTCGCTTTGGGATTTGCCGTGCACGGCCTCTTTTTAATAACAATTTTTAACTATAATAAAGTTCAGCTTTTATATGGCCAAACAATGAATGACTTCATTATAGAAATTTCACAACAAAGAACATTTTAAAAAACAAAGCATAATCTTATCTTTCAAAGATAGTCACTGATAATATATTAGTTCTTTTTTATAGACATTGAGACATATATTGATTGTCTTAAGAATAAATTGATATTATACAGAGGTTCTAACCTATTTTAAGTGAAAAATGCATTATGAAAACTTTCTTTCATTAAAAGTCCACCTTAATGTAACTCTGATGGCTTAATTCTTCATGTTCTACCAATTACTGGTCAGGAAAAGGGAGTGAAGACACTTTTGGGTTTCAGCAGTTGGCGTCACCGTCTGTTCAACACCTGCATTCATGGTTTCCACTTTTCCTGAAACAGGGAGACAGCCAGTCTCAAATGCTACCTTATCATTTGTTTGATTCGTCTGTTAGTTTCTCCAAGATGATGCCAATCCTGTGAACTCAGTCTGGGTGGTTCTCAAATGCCTTCATCACACAAAAACATGCTTGGTCCCTCCTATGAGTTACCCTCATGGAGTATCAAGGCTACCATAAGAAACGGCAGGTGGCACACTGCAAATAATTCACTAAGTTGTGTGCACTCCTTGTAGAGTGGGAACTCGTCTTCTTTTATTCTTCTTCCTCTCAGGGTCTAAATCAATGATTGGCCCATAAAAGACATTCAATCTGAATGAATGCCTGTTGAATGAATGAAAACTAAGTGAAGGAGCATTAAGAGGCAGTGAAGGAGACTGGACATAAAATAATAAAAATTTCTGACTTTGCTACATGACTTTTGGGAAGAATGAAGTATCCTACACAGAGAACAGTGTAGGATTTAGTCAGAAATCCACTTGAATACGTACAACATCAATGCAGCTTTACTGATCCTCCTTTCTTGGGTATCAAAGAGTCACAATAACTAAGTGTCCTCAGAGGCCTGTTACAACGATCAAATGAAGTGATAGCGTATTATGTCAGAGGAACCTAGAACTTCAGGTTGTCCTAGGGCCTCGGGAAACCATAACCAGTTGCAGGTTCAAAGTTTATGTGACAATAGGACTGGTTCCACTCCAGTATTCTTGTTTGGGAAATCCCATGGACAGAGGAGCCTGGCAGGCTACAGTCCATGGGGTCTCAGAGAGTTGGGTACTACTCAGAGAATAAACAGCAACAGCATTAACAACTACCCTAACTCCTGGTCCCAATGCATATACGTAGAAGGCAGCAATTACAATAAAAAAAATAACTTCACTTACAAGAAAGTTTTTAAATGGGTGCCAAGAAAATGAGCATCAGCTGAGACTACTTCAGATAGCATGAAATAATAAAAAGAAGATGGATTGGGAGATTGACCTGGGCACAAATTTTGGTACTGTCACTTCTTCACTATATAATTTTAGACTAGTTGCTTTTCTGATATACTACTTTTCTTTCTGATAAAATTCTTTTTAACAACTTATAGTCTTTAGGATTGTTATGAAAATTAAAGAAGGGATAACTGTCCTAGCATACTCGTTGTTGTTTAGTCATTAAATCACATCCGACTCTTTTGTGACCCCGTGGACTATAGCCTGGCCTCTGTCCATAGGATTTCCCAATAGAGTTGGTTGCCATAACATCCTCCAGGAGATCTTCCCAACCCAGAGATCGAACCCCCATCTCCTTCAACGGGAGGCTGATTCTTTACAACTCAGCCACCAGGGAAGCCTCCTAGCATACTGTGCAGTTCTGTTCAATTGCTCAGTCGTGTCCGATTTTTGTAATCCCATGGACTGCAGTATGCCAGGCTTCCCTGTCCATCATCAGTTCCTGGAGCCTACTCAAACTCATGTCCATCAGCTCAGTGATGCCATCGAACCATCTCATCGTCTGTCGTTCCCTTTTCCTTTAGGCTCATTTCCAGTGAGCCAGTTCTTTGCATCAGGTGACCAAAGTATTGGAGTTTCAGCTTTAGCATCATTCCTTCCAAAGAAATCCCAGGGCTGATCTCCTTCAGAATGGACTGGTTGGATCTCCTTGCAGTCCAAGGGACTCTCAAGAGTCTTCTCCAACACCACAGTTCAAAAGCATCAATTCTTTGGAGCTCAGCTTTCTTTATAGTCCAACTTTCACATCTATATATGACTACTGGAAAAACCACAGGTTTGACTAGATGGACCTTTGTTGGCAAAGTAATGTCTCTGCTTTTTAAGATGCTGTCTTAAGGTTGGTCATAACTTTTCTTCCAAGGAGCAAGTGTCTTTTAATTTCACGGCTGCAGTCACCATCTGCAGTGATTCTGGAGCCCCCCAAAATAAAGCATACTAGGCAGTCAATAAATATTATTTCCCGTATGTTTCCTTGTTGCCATTCCCCAGTCCCAGCCAGAACCAATGACAGGAATATATGATTCGTACTTAACAATTTTGCCTAAAGGCTTGCCCACTATCAGACTTGAATGCCAACTTGCCAAACAGAAGTTTTTTGTGTTGAAATATTTATACCAGACTTCAAATATAGGAACTCAGAGTTCAAAAGCTTAACACTTGTCATCAAGAACAGCTGAGACTCAGGAAATCCTGTCAATGTTGCTTCTTTTCCAAGAAAGAATCAGACAAATCCTCACTGATCATTCCACAGAGGTAGCTCTGACCCTCCAAAATAATATATTTAAAATTACAGGTTATTTTATCATGTGTGAAGGGGAAAATATATTGGAAATTAGAACCTCAATTGAATTTTCTCTGACCTAGGAAAAAAAGTGTTCCCTTTCAGTCTAAAACTTCACTTTTTTGAAAAGTAAGAGATAACCTAGATACGGTTTGCAAGTACTGCTAAAAGCAACATTTACAATAATAAGGCCTGCAATCAGATTTAAGTCTGAAGTGCTCCAACTTCCGGTGGAAAAGTAAACTGGTGCAGTCACTATGGAAAACAGTATGGATGTTCCTCAATAATTGAGAATTGCCATATGATCCAGGAATTCCACTCTTGGGCATATATTCCCACAAAACTATAATTCAGAAAGATAACACCCACCTCTAAGTTAATAGCAGCAATATTCACAATAGCCAAGACATGGAAATAACCTAAAGGTCCATCAACACTTGAATCAGTAAAGAAGATGTAGTATATATATACAATGGGAGGCTACTCAGCCATATAAAAAATGAAATAACATGATGCACTTACATTGCATGCTGCAACAGCATGGATGGACCCATAGATTAGCACACTAAGGGAAGTAAGCTAAAGCGAGAAAGATAAATACTGTGCCATCACATATGTGGAATCTAAAATATGATACATGACTTTATCTGTGAGACAGACTCACAGACATAGAGAGCAGATTTCTGCTTGCCAAGGAGGAGGGCCTGGGGAGGAAGCATGGACTACACATTTGGGACTAGCAGATTTAAACTATTATAGAAATGATGGATAAATAAAGTTCTATTCTGTAGCACAGGGAACTATATTCAACATCCTAAGACAGTAAAAGTGTTGGCGCTCAGTTGTATCTGACTCTTTGTGATTCCAAGGACTGTAGCCCACCAGGCTCCTCTGTCCATGGAATTCTCTAGGCAAGAATACTGGAATGGGCTGCCATGCCCTTCTCCAGGGGATCTTCCTGACCCAGGGATCGAACCTGGATCTCCCACATTGCAGGCAGATTTGTCACCATCTGAGGCACCAGGGAAGCAATATATATCAGATGTATAAACAATAGGTCCTATTCTATAGCACAGGGAACCATATTCAACAACCTATGACAAACCATAATGGAAAAGAATATGAAAATATCAGCAGAAATTAACACAACATTGCAAATCAACTATACGTGAATAAAACACATTTTAAAAATGTTAATGAAGTGCTTCAACTTCTACTAAGTGAGTTATGTGAGGGCAGATCATCCAAGCACATTTTCAGATCATTATTCTAACCCAGTTAAGCTATTCTTGAAGGTAAATGTTGAAATTATTTAATAACTCAAGCCTTAGACTTTGTGGCTTGGGCTTTTCCTTTAACTTTTTTTTTTTTCTTGGACGTTTCTACAAATCTGGTCATATTTTAAAGTTCCTTCTAGTTCAGAAAAAGCAACATTCCCAGATTTTCACCTCTTTCCATTTTACTGCAGGTGATTCCTGTCCGCATAATAAAATCTATCCTGATTCACAAATAAAACAACAGGATAAATGTATACGTTTTTCAAAAACAGTAATTATGGAATACTTTTTAAGCAATTCCACAGCTTTTCACCCTGGAGCAAGCTCCAGAGCCTTAAATAGGACTCTGCTCTTGAGGTCGAAAGAAAGACCAGCTACACAGAATTCAAATAATGTTTATGATCCATGTACATTAACAGTGTATCCATTTAGAGGAAGTCTGGGACTATTTAACAATAATCATTCTGGACTCCTTCTAATCAGTTCTTCATACTGCAGCTTGAATAATTTCTTCTAAAATATATAATTGACTGAATTACTCCCCTCTTTAAAATTCTTCAGCAGCTCATCTCTGTGTTTAGAATAAAATTCAGAGTTCTCCGCATATTGCACAGAGCTTTTCTTGACTTGGCCCCAGCCTACCTTTCTCAACAGTATCTGCAGCTCCTCCTCTTTCCCTGGATTGCTCATTTTAACCACAGTAACTATTGGCCATTACCGTGACTCTGCTGGGCCTTTTTCCATCTCGTTCCCTCTATCTGGGATATTCTTCCTTTTCCGAACCCACCCCTACCCACTGTCACACACTTTTTAAAACTTAAGTATCTCCTACTCACTGATGAAGATACAACTCATTCATTACTGCAGAAAACACTCCGTGTCCCATCTTTTCTTCTTCTCTCTCCAGACACCAATAGGGGGCCTGTCCTCTGCTCTCCCACAACACTGTACAAAAGTTATCATAGCATTTTTTTCACCCTGTATTGTAATTATTTACTAAGACACCAGTTCCTTAATGGTAGGTTCTGTATCTTACCCGCCACTGTATGTCTGTACTGTCCTAAGTCACTCAGGGCACTCTTCGTCCCCCTCTGGTATCTATGTCAGAAGCTTTCTCTGTCCCTTGTCATACTTTTCAAGGGAACATTTCATGCAAAGATGGGTTCAATAAAGGACAGAAATGGTGTGGACCTGACAGAAGCAGAAGATATTAAGAAGAGGTGGCAAGGATACACAGCAGAACTGTGCAAAAAAGATCTTCATGACCCAGATAACCATGATGGTGTGATCACTCACCTAGAGCCAGACATCCTGGAATGAGAAGTCAGTGGGCCTTAGGAACCACCACCATGAACGAAGCTAGTGGAGGTGATAGGATTCCAGTAGAACTATTTCAAATCCTAAAAGAGGTTGTTGTGAAAGTGCTGCACTCAATATGCCAGCAAATTTGGAAAACTCAGCAGTGGCCACAGGACTGGAAGAGGTCAGTTTGCATTCCAATCCCAAAGAAAGGCAATGCCAAAGAATGCTCAAACTACCAGACCATTCTACTCATCTCACATGCTAGCACAGAGAAGGCAATGGCAACCCACTCCAGTACTCTTGCCTGGAAAATCCCATGGATGGAGGAGCCTGGTGGGCTGCAGTCCATGGGGTCGCGAAGAGTTGGACATGACTGAGCGACTTCACTTTGACTTTTCACTTTCATGCATTGGAGAAGGAAATGGCAACCCACTCCAGTGTTCTTGCCTGGAGAATTCCAGGGATAGCGGAGCCTGGTGGGCTGCCTTCTATGGGGTCGCACAGAGTTGGACACGACTGAAGCAACTTAGTAGCAGCAGCAGCAGCAGGACACGCTAGCAAAGTAATGCATAAAATTCTCCAAGCCAGGCTTCAACAGTATGTGAACCATGAACTTCCAGATGTTCATGCTGGATTTAGAAAAGGCAGAGGAACCAGAGATCAAATTGCCAACATCTGTTGGATCATCAAGAAAGCAAGAGAATTCCAGAGAAACATCTACTTCTGCTTTATTAATTATCCCAAAGCCTTTGCCTCTGTGGATCACAACAAACTGTGAAAATTCTTCAAGAGATGGGAATACCAGACCACCTGACCTGCCTCCTGAGAAATCTGTATGCAGGTCAGGAAGCAACAGTTAGAACTGGACATGGAACAACAGACTGGTTCCAAATTGAGAAAGGAATATGTCCAGGCTGTATATTGTCACCCTGAATACACCATGTGAAATGCTGGGCTGGATGAAGCACAAGCTGGAATCAAGATTGCCAAGAGAAATATCAATAACCTCAGCTATGCAGATGACACCACCCTTATGGCAGAAAGTGAAAAAGAACTAAAGAGCCTCTTGATGAAAGTGAAAGAGGAGAGTAGAAATGTTAAATTAAAGCTTAACATTCAGAAAACTAAGATGGCATCTAGTCACATCATTTCATGCAAATAGATGGGGAAACAATGGAAACAGTGACAGACTTTATTTTGGGGGGTTCCAAAATCACCATAGATGGTGACTACAGCCTGAAATTAAAAGATGCTTCCTCCTTGGAAGAAAAGCTATGACCAACCTAGACAGCATATTAAAAAGCAGAAACATTACTTTACCAACAAAGGTCCATCTAGTCAAAGCTATGGTTTTTCCAGTAGTCATGTACAGATGTGAGAGTTGGACTATAAAGAAAGCTGACTGCTGAAGAATTAATGCTTTTGAACTGTGGTGTTGGAGAAGACTCTTGAGAGTCCCTTGAACTGCAAGGCGATCAAACCAGTCAATCCTAAATCAGTCCTGAATATTCACTGGAAGGACTGAAGCTGAAGCGGAAACTCCAATACTTTGGCATCTGATGCAAAGTGACTCATTGGAAAAGACCCTGATGCTGGGAAAGATTGAAGGCAGGAGAAGGGGACGACAGAGGATGAGATGGTTGGATGGCATCACTGACTCGATGGACATGAGTTTGAGCAAGCTCTAGGAATTGGTGATAGACAGGGAAGCCTAGTGTTCTGCAGTCCATGGGGTTGCAAAGAGTCGGACATGACTGAGTGACTGAACTGAACTGATGTCACTCAGTCATGCCTTACTCTTTGTGAGCCTAATAACTGTAGCCCGCCAAGCTCCTCTGTCCATGGGATTCACCAGGCAAGAATACTGCGGTAAGTTGCCATGCCCTCCTCTAGGGGATCTTCCCGACTCAGGGATCGAACTCCAGTCCCCTATGTCTCCTGCATTGGAAGGCTGGTTCTTTACCACTAATGCCACCTGGGACTGTTACCTAGTAGATAGATGTTCATTGCATTTTCATTGTTGCTGTTGAATGCTGGATGGATGGATGGTTGGATGGATGAGTGGGTGGGGATGTTTGGTTATGGACCTGGTTGATACACTAGAAACAGACAACTTTAGTGCCACCTTTAGGATGTAGGGGCTGAGTAAATCAAACACCCTGGCCTTTTCTCAAGTGTTGTGGTCCTAGTGAGCTTGGATTAAGTGGGAGACAAATGAACTCTAAGCGTGAAAAATTAAATAATAATAAAAAGCAAGTCTCACAGGGCAGTGTGCTGCCTCCCCTCAGAAAGTGAAAGAGTATGGTGGGTAAGCCTGTGTCACTGACATGTTTACCCTTATTCTCTTAAAGAAACAGATAGGTAGATAGGTGATAAAACAAACAATGTTCCACCCAGCTACCCTATTGGTATTTAAGGCATCTGAAGCTTACACATTCAAACACCTGTGAAGAGTGTGTCAGACGATCTGAATGTGGAACCCTGGGTTTGCTATGCTTTTAGTCAGCTCTG
Organism: Budorcas taxicolor; assembly: GCF_023091745.1. Taxonomy (NCBI): domain Eukaryota; kingdom Metazoa; phylum Chordata; class Mammalia; order Artiodactyla; family Bovidae; genus Budorcas; species Budorcas taxicolor. The sequence goes on along the minus strand of NC_068934.1, from coordinate 11,508,129 downwards.
TGGCCCTGGGGCCATCATTCCCTTGCCCTGGTTCTTTCTTCCTCTCAGATGACCTCTGAGGTCATTTTAGATTAAAAAAGTATCTTCTCTTTTGACACTGTTTCCTGGGAGAGCGCCTGACACACAGGAAGTATTAAAACTATGTGTCAAATGAATGGATGAGTCTCCTCTGAGCTTTCTGGGTTTTACAGTGTGAACTATAAACTAAGGCTGTGTCCTTCCAGCATTAAGAGTTTTAGCAGCACCTGTTCTTTCCTCAATCCCATTTATTGTTGTTCAATCGCTAAGTCATGGCTGACTCTTTGCGACCCCATGAACTGCAGCATGCCAGGCTTCCCTGTCTTTCACTATTTCCTCTTTGCTCAAACTCATATCCATTGAGCCAGTAATGCCATCCAACCATCTCATCCTCTGAATCAGGGTCTTTTCAAATGAGTCAGCTTTTTGCCATAGGCTGCAGGATAATTATTTCCTATGAACCTAGATGTGGTTTGTAGCTCTATCATAACATCTTCATTCATCGTATGGAACTGAATACTGTTTAATTACCTGGCTCTGATGCTAGACAGCGAGGAATTTAACAGCAGTGACTATGACATTGATTAAGATGAATTTCCTGTGTTAGGGTCCAACACAGAGAAGAGGCTTGCTTGACAAACAGCCAGAAGGAACTGAGCGGATTCACACGGAGCACTGGAAGGGCAGATGATTAAAGAGCACCACAAAGTAAACCCCAGCACTGCAGGGCAGAGGGAAGGCCAGCTGCCTGAGATCTAAGGGAGACAATAGGCAGAGAAAGATGATTTCATCTGTTCTTATTGAAAGAAATTTGGACTCAGGGCAAAGAAATGCCGAAGGCAAAAGTGCCACACAGTACTCTCCAGACACCTCACCTCTCTCTGTGGCCTGTGATTCTACTCTGGTTTAGATCTGGGTCCACGGACCAAGATGACTCTAGTGTGAACCTTCTGGTGTACAATGCAGGCTCTTCAAAACATGGCCCAAGGAAGAGGTACGGTTTTCATTCTTATCAGACTTCCTAGAAAAACTCCATGTTTTTGTGAGGTATAGAAAACATTAAGAATTTAAGACATGCCAACATGAAGTCCTTTCAGCCCCCTTTAGCACTAACGACATCAGTGCCTTTCTTAACAGCACTGTGTTTGCCTTAGAGTTTCTGAATCTTACGTTTGCCTTAGAGAACTAGAATGGTAAGCTCTTTGCCTGGTTGGCTGATTTCATCTTGAACAGCTTTAACCTTCACTTTCATTTTGATTCAATATTAGATGTGCTTTTTCAATCCATTGTCTTGAAATCTTGCCAGATTACAAATAAGCAATTTCAACAAGAGTAATAAAAATGAACAGGACATCATAAAGAACATCAGTTGCGACCTTTATTCAACCTCCTACATGGTCCAAGTGTGTCCTTGGCCCCAACTGAAAAGTGAAAAGGAAATATACACAGATAATTTTACTTCCACTAAAATTCAGTGGTTAATAGCACCACTGAAAGGATGGGAAGAAGAAATGAAATCAGTATATCAAGTGTATGTGCCAGGCACTATCCCTGGGCAACATGACAAAATAAGCATCACTCTCATTTTTGCAAAAGAAGAAGTTCAGACGCAAAGAAGACGAGCCATCACCTAAGGTCAAAAGCAACAAGACAGTGGCACATAAACCCCTCCATCTGGCTCTGAAGTCCATACTTCATCCTTTATAAAACTGAGCTTAAATTAAATCATAGACCTACTGTATGAACTAGTAGGAAACAGAGGAAATGAAAAATTTTAGAGCCTTCATAATTTATCAACACAGATCTTGAGAAATAATTTGTTTTCATATTTTGCTTCCACATGTTTATGTGTGTATACATGTGTGTGTATGTGTGCGTGTAGCAACTGAGAGTTTTGGATCAGCGTGCCATCAGCACTCGACTAATGGAATTCTGAGATGAAATACGATGCCTTCATTAGCTTGGTTGGATGTTACCACCAGCATATTTCTATTGAAATAGTAAAGATAACCCAAGGACCTCCATTGCCAGTCAAGGATATCCAACCTGAGGACCGCTGATAAAATCTGAAACCACCCAGTGTGATCGCACATCCCATCTGCATGAATATAGCCAGTTTTCAGTCTCACCGCTAAGTTTTTAATTTAGTTATTCTATCAAAAATGTTATGAGCTCTTTCCTATTTCTTTGAGTTTCCTCCTTTAATAAGCCAAATTTTTTAATGACTGCATCCAAGACCCCAGTATTTGGAAAAAGTGGTTCACTTGGACACTTTATTCTGATACTAGTATAAATCAAAGAAATAATATCATTCTTTTGGAAATTGTTCAACTAGCCATAATTTTTTGCTTCATTGATATTTTTTGGACTGAACATATTTTTTTCACATTTTGAAAGTGACAATATGATTGTGGCATATTTCAGATATCTGTTTTTGGCTAAAAAGTAACTTTTTGATTATCTTTATTTTGTAAAACCAAGGAATTATTAGAAATCATGAAGCCTTCTTTAAATAAACTGTAAATGAATAACAGCTGTTATTAACTTACAACATTGACATTTTTAATGTTTACAATAAAGGTTTGCTTGGCCCCAAGGTTTTAAGGTATAAGTGGAAGCATTTGACCAATTATTTCCAGGGTACCAATGAAGTCCCTGGGCTCACTCCTGACACTCAAACCCAGTGTTCTTGGATTTATAGGCTAATGTCTGTCAGCTCCTCAGGGCTAAAGGGAGGCCTTTGGTTGCTCAGTGCCAGTGTCCTTCCCCAGAACCAGAGCTTTACGAGCTCTGTCACCTGGGTACATTTACCACTTCCCGGAATAAGTTAAGTCTCTGTCCCAGGGAGCTCACTACACCTCCTCCCTGGGTTTCCCACTCCCCCCCCCAGTTTGACATCTCTCAACACTTCTATCACTTTCCTGAAGATGAGCCTATGAGCTCTTTTAATTCTATGAGCTTCACTGTATAGCACATGGAACTATACTCAATATCTTGTAACAACCTGTAAGGGAAAAAAATCTGAAAAAGAAAGTTCGTGTGTATGTGGATAAGTACGTATGTGTGTGTGTGTGTGTATGTGTGTGTATATTTATTTATGGGCTTCTCTAGTGGTTCAGAGAGTAAAGAATCTGCCTGCAATGTGAAAGTCGTAGGTTCAATCCCTGGGCCAGGAAGATCCCCTGGAAAAGAGCAAGGCAACCCATTCCAGTATTCTTGCCTGGAGAATTCCATGGACAGAGGAGCCTGGTGAGTTACAGTCCATATGGTCGCAAGACAGTCAGACATGATTTAGTGACTAAACAACAACATAAACACACACACACACACACACAGATAAATATGTGTGTGAGTGGCGCACTGGTAAAGAATCTGCCTTCCAATGCAGGAGACACACAAGACATGGGTTTAATTCCTGGGTTGGGAAGATCCCCTGGAGAAGGATCTGGCAACCCACTCCAGTGTTCTTGCCAGGAGAATTTCACAGACAGAGGAGCCTGGTGGGCTACAGTCCGTGGGACTGCAAAGAGTCATGCATGACTGAATGACCGAGCATGCACGCACGCACACACACACACACACACACACACACATACACACGTATATGAAGCACTTTGCTGTCAACCTGAAACTAACACATTGTTAATCAATTATACTTCAATAAAAATTTTGAAAAAGTTTATAAATTTCAAAAAAAAATTCTAAGAGTTTTACTCGTGATCACTCTTCTCTCTGGGTAAACAGGGAAACCAAGATAACAAACAGGCTGAACTGGCAGAGCTGTATGAGGGCTTAAGAGACACAGCCCCTGGTCTCTTTCCTTAGAGATCATAACGGTGTAGTGGTTAAGAGCACAGACCTTGACGCCAGGCTCTCTGAATTTGCACACCAGAGTCTGCCCCTCAGCTGCCCCTTCTTCAGCAAATTGGTCAACTTCTGTACGCCTTGGCTTCATCATATGTAAAATAAAGATATGATACATTTTTAAAGGGCTATACTGAAGATACATGCGTGACTGCTAAGTCACTTCAGTTGCGTCCAACTCTTTGCAACCCTGTGGACTGTAGCCCACCAGTCTCCTCTGTCTGTGAAATTCTCCTGGCAAGAAGATGGGATTCTCTCGGCAAGAATCGGAGAAGGCACTGGCACCCCACTCCAGTACTCTTGCCTGGAAAATCCCATGGGTGGAGGAATCTGGTAGGCTGCAGTCCATGGGGTCGTGAAGAGTCGGACACAACTGAGTGACTTCACTATCACTTTTCACTTTCATGCATTGGAGAAGGAAATGGCAACCTACTCCAGTGTTCTTGCCTGGAGAATCCCAGGGACGGGGGAGCCTGGTGGGCTGTCGTCTATGGGGTCGCACAGAGTCAGACACGACTAAAGTGACTTAACAGCAGCAGGCAAAAATACTGGAGTGGGTTGCCATGCCCTCCTCCAGGGGATCTTCCCGACCCAGGGATCTAAGTCCAGTCTCTTATGCCTCCTGCATTGGCAGGCGGGTTCTTTACCCACTAGTGCCACTTGGAACACCCATATTGAAGATGAAGTAAGTTAATTCACACAAAGTATTTAGAATAGCCCCTAACCCATAGTGAACACTCAATGACTGTTAGCTTTTATTAGCTACTATTGATTCCTCTGAGATGCTTTTCTCAGCTGCTCTTCACTGTGATTTTCTGAATCCATTCTCACACTTGCTCTAAGCCTAATGATGAAGCAAGCTGCACACTGCCAGCAGGGAGTCAGCAGGCTTGAGTACTCTGCACACCAGCCTGGCCTTGACTTATCCCTCCTGGGTGCTTTTTCAGTGAGGCAGCATATTTTAAAAGGTTCAAGAGTCAGACTGCCTGGTTGGAAACTCTGGCTCCATTCTACATTTTTCTACGTGGATGACCTTGGGCAAGGGCTTGATCTTGCTCTGCATAATGACAGCACCAAACTTAATGGGTTATCACGAGGATTAAATTACTTCAACATCCATAAAATTCTTAAAACTACTTGTAAAGACCAAATTCTATATAAGGTGGTTAAATAAATACCAATTCTGATTAGGAGAAACAGAAATTTCATTTCTTACAAAGAATAAAAATGTCAGGAAGTGGTGTTAAGAAGGATTGATTTCTTTTGGGGTTGCTGTAAGAATCCGCCTGTCATTGCAGAAGACGTAAGAGATAAAGGTTCTATCCCTAAGTTGAGAAGATCTCCTGGAGGAGGGCAATGGCAACCCACTCCAGTATCCTTGCCTGGAGAACCCCATGGACAGAGGAGCCTGGAGGGCTACAGTCCACAGGGTTGCACAGAAACGGACACAACTGAACCGACTTAGCACAGTAGGAACTTAAGACCTTGAACTATAAAACTTCACTCCTAAAATACTACCAAACTTTGTTCAATGAATTTCAGACTGATGTTCCTGTTTAGTCTCTAAGCCGAGTCCAACTCTTTGCTACTACATGGACTGTAGCCCACTAGGCTATTCTGTCCATGGAATTTCCCAGGCAAGAGTACTGGAGTGGGTTGCTATTTCCTTCTCCAGAATTTCAAATTAACAGTAGTTATATCCAATAAATAATGTGGCAGTCTTGAAAAACAATTCTTATAGTAAATCAAACGCAACTCCTGTGACTCGGTATATATAAATCTTTTTATTACCTAAATTGCATAGGAATAAATTTATGTGGGGTATAAATCAAGTTAAGATAAATGTTTCAATATAATGAGATCTTTCATAAGGTAACAGAAAGTTATGCACTTTAAGTCAACTTCTGCAATCATTTGAAGATTTTTAAAAATTTCATAATGACTACCTACCATGTACCAGTGTGTTAAGTGATGGGGGAACAATGGAGGATGCCTGCCTTCCAGTGACTTGCCATTAAGGGTGTAGAAATAAGAGATGGGAACAAACAGTAACAAGGTCCCCCAACAATGAAGCAGGAGACAGGCCACACCTATGCCTGCTGCGCCACCTGAAAACCATGCATGGCCCTCACTCACCCCCACGCCCTCCAGTCTAATCCCCACTTTACAGGAAGTCTTAGTTCCCTGGTTGGAATGAGGGAGAGGGACAGACTTCGTGCTTTTCCTTTGTAAATGCAATGCACATTGAACTACTGGCAAAGTGTGCAACTTTATAATAGCCTTGAGAAATGATACAAGGAAAAGGAAAGACAAGGTGTTTTCATTGTCTATAAAAAACCAAAGAGGACTTGCAGATTGATTTAGCTGTTTAAAATAGAATCCAAAGAAATGACTCTCATGAAGAAGAAGGTTTAAAATATGTTTTAGTTATTTTTTTCTCTCCAGGAAGACTGTCTAAGGCAGCAGTTAAGATAGTAAAATATCATGCTTTCTAAACTTAATTCCACTCTATCCAAGTTCTGGCTACAGTGAAATTGACCCTTTTTCCATCACCACATAAACATCTGTTAAACACATTTGAAGGCAGATTCTCTGGACATCTCTGGGTATACAGTTGGCACTTCTGAAGTTTTGCTTGTTACTTGAGGTTCAGGAACTACCGCACAATTGCACTCATCTCACATGTTAGCAAAGTAATTCTCAAAATTCTCCAACCCAGGCTTCAACAGTACGTGAACTGTGAACTTCCAGATGTTCAAGCTGGATTTAGAAAAGGCAGAGGAAACAGAGATCAAATTGTCAACATCCGTTGGATCATCAGAAAAGCAAGAGAGTTCCAGAAAAACATTTAGTTCTGCTTTACTATGCCAAAGCCTTTGACTGTGTGGATCATGACAAACTGTGAAAATTCTTCAAGAGATGGGAATATCAGACCACCTGACCTGACTCCTGAGAAATCTGCATTCAGGTCAAGAAGCAACAGTTAGAACTGGACATGGAACAACAGATTGGTTCCAAATCGGGAAAGGAGTATGACAAGGCTGTATAGTGTCACCCTGCTTATTTAACTTATATGAAGAATACATCATGAGAAATGCTGGGCTGGATGAAGCACAAGCTGGAATCAAGATTGCCAGGAGAAATACCAATAATCTCAGACAGGCAGATGACACCACCATATGGCAGAAAGTGAAGAACTAAAGAGCCTCTTGATGAAAGTAAAAAAGCAGAGTGAAAAAGTTGGCTTAAAGCTCAACATTCAGAAAACTAAGATCATGGCATCTGGTCCCATCACTTCCTTGCAAATAGATGGGGAAATAATGGAAACAGTGAGAGACTTCATTTTAGGGGGCTCCAAATCACCACTGATGGAGACTGCAGCTATGAAATTGAAAGATGCTTGCTCCTTGGAAGAAAAGCTATGACCAACCTAGATAGCATATTCAAAAGCAGAGACATTACTTTGCCGACAAGGGTCCATGTAGTCAAGGCTATGGTTTTTCCAGTGGTCATGTATGGATGTAAGAGTTGGACTATAAAGAAAGCTGAGTGCTGAAGAATTGATGCTTTTGAACTGTGGTGTTGGAGAAGACTCTTGAGAGTCCCGAGGAGATCCAATCAGTCAATCTTAAGGGAAATCAGTCCTGAATATTCACTGAAAGGACTGATGCTGAAGCTGAAACTCCAATACTTTGGCCACCTAATACGAAGAACTGACTCATTGGAAAAGATCCTGATGCCGAAAAAGATTGAAGGCAGGAGAAGGGGACAACAGAGGATGAGATGGTTGGATGGCATCACTGACTCGATGGACATGAGTTTGAGCAAGCTCCAGGAGTTGGTGATGGACAGGGAAGCCTGGTGTTTTGCAGTCCATGGGGTTGCAAAGAGTTGGACACAACTGAGCAAGTGAACTGAACTGAGGGTCAGGATGGGCGTGGTTGGATTGTAGAAGCAGTTTTTCTGGCCAGGCCTGCTCAGGATATGGGTTCTTTTAGTAAAGTCACTGAAGCTTTAACTTTCTAAAGGAAACCTCTGCAGTCTAAAAAAAATAATAATACAGCTTCTGTAACTTCTCTCAGAAACTTGCAGAGTAGTTGTAATCATTACATAGGCAGCTGAATCCGAGGCTGTAGAGTCTGATGATCTGGCTCTATACTACCCAGGTAAGTTACCTTGATTTGATCACCTGCATTACTAAGGGACCAAATAGATTTTTCTAACAGAAAAAATACCATAATGCAGATTAGCAAAATCACACTGTACACTGTAAAATGTTTTCTTTAGTTGTTATTCCTTCAAATCTGAAAGAATGTTTCTCTGAGTCTAGAAGAATTTTAGCTCTTGTAAAGCAGCAGTCTCACAGATACCTTGAACATTAACTTAAAATACTGGTCACTGAGATTTTTTGTTTTTTTTTTTTGTTTGTTTGTTTTCACGGTACAAATTCTCTGTGGATAAACACATGTACAGGTTCTCAACTTGTCTTTCACTACTTGGTACAACAGCAAAATGTCTTACAGCAAAAATGTCTTGAAAGCCAATGGGCATAGAAGGCTGTTTCTTTCCTTTTTTTTAATGTTTTATTTTGTATTGGAGTATAGTGAGGGGATTCAGCCATACATATACATGAATCCATGCTTCTCCAAACTCTCCTCCTATCCAGGCTGCCACATAACATTGAGCAGAGTTCCTTATGCTTGTATGAAAGTCTTTACTGGTTATCCATTTGAAATATAGCAGTGAGTATGTGTCCATCCCAAACTCCCTAACTATCTCTTACCTCCACCCTTACCCCCTGATAAATCATAAGTTCATGCTCTAAGTCAAGGAGTCTGTTTCTGTTTTATAAATAAGTTTATTTGTATCATTTCTTTTTAGATTCTGCATAATGTAGTTTGCCATACTGAGTGAAATAAGAAAGGCTAAGGCAGTTATTCCTTAAATATGCCAAGAAAAATAACCATTAGAGTGACCAGGTATTAAAGCCCTACTAAGCACCCGATCAACTTCACTCTCACTTTTCACTTTCATGCAGTGGAGAAGGAAATGGCAACCAACTCCAGTATTTTTGCCTGGAGAATCCCAGGGACCGGGGAGCCTGGTGGGCTGCCATCTCGGAGGTCGCACAGAGTTGGCCACGACTGAAGTGACTTAGCAGCAGCAGCAGCAAGCACCCAGACATTGCGCCAGGGAGTTTATATATGTCACTTTTAATTCTTATAAGCACTCACACAATCATTACTAATCATTCTCATTTTATAAATAAGCAAATAAGCTCAAAGTGTCCATTTCTTGACCAGGGATACCCAGCTAGTCAACAATAGATTGGGAATTTTAACCTTATCTGCCTGTTTCTAAAGATGGAGTCTTTGCTTCCTCAGCAACTGGCCTGCTACAAGTACAGACGCAGTTATGTTAAATCTCAAAAGACAATTCCTGAATTTATCTGGGAGCCAAAGGGTTTTAGATAAAAGGCCTATTTGCTTCTCTAGGCCTGTCTCACTGCTTTACCTTAAATGACAACTCAACCTGATTCAGAAGAAACAGAATTTCACATCCATGTGAGCACTTCCCAGGGTGAAAGAGGTTCCTTTAGTCCTCTAAAAGTAAGACATTAACTTTACCTCCGTCTAACGACATTTTCTTTCAGAAGAATGCCTTCAAAAGGTAGGGTGAAAAATCGCTAAAAGTATATAGAAGATGATTGGAGTGAAGTAATTTTTTTAAACTAGATCAAGAAAAGAAAATGGAGAATGTAGACAAAGAATCATTACTCTAGCTGCTGAACAGTGAGATTAATGTGGGTACCTGAGAAAGGCATAGGTAAAGCAGGAGATTTGAGTAACTAAGTCAAAGGCTTCCCTCCTGCTTTTTGCCACTGATACAAGATGCCCAACTTCTCTAGAATTTGGAAACTACAGTGCTAAGGAAACACAGAGTTTTCATCTATAGGAAAATCATCCTTGATTATCTGCATCCCTAGAGAGCTGCAGTGGGAGAGTTAATATCCTAACATGGGAAATTTACCCACCAGCTTCTCAACCATGAGCTTTCCCTTCTTACTTCTACCTATAAAACTGGATAAAGAGGAAGCAGTCAGGAAGAGGAAAGGGGGAACTGGTTTTGCAGGCAGACTCAGTTCACATTCTGGCTCCTCCAGCACCAGTTAGCTGTTTATGGAAAACTTTTGAACTTCTCTGAAACTAAAAATACTAGCAACAAAATGGAGCTTTTAAGACTTACCTCTTAACCGCTTTTCTAAGGGTAAATAAAATGATACATGCAAAATAGCTAGCAAAACACCTGGTATATAATAGTCTACATGAAGACTAGTCATGTTCACCCACGGAGAAGGCAATGGCAACCCACTCCAGTACCCTTGCCTGGAAAATCCCACGGATGGAGGAGCCTGGTGGGCTGCAGTCCATGGGGTCGCTAACAGTCGGACACGACTGAGCGGCTTCCCTTTCACTTTTCACTTTCACACACTGGAGAAGGAAATGGCAACCCACTCCAATGTTCTTGCCTGGAGAATCCCAGGGACGAGGGAGCCTGGTGGGCTGCCGTCTATGGGGTCACACAGAGTTGGACACGACTGAAGCGACTTAGCAGCAGCAGCAGCATGTTCACCCAGAGGCTCCGTAACAGACTACACCTCCCTTCATCTAAAAGTTTGAGAAACTGTCCCATCTTACACAAGCATAAATCAGAGTGAATATCCACAATTATATTTAGTAACATCTTTGCATGAGTTGGTGAATAGTCACAGGTGAGTGTTTCCTGTGCTTTATTTATTAATTGCCTGTTTCTCGGTGGAGCGTGTTCCCAGTGAGGGGCAGACATCTCTACCACTCCAACTGGCATGGGAAACACCCGGCATTCAGACCAACTCACTGAAAAAGGCATAAGAGGACAATTTGCCTTGCTGCTGCTGCTGCTGCTGCTGCGTCACTTCAGTCATGTCCGACTCTGTGCAACCCCATAGACGGCAGCCCACCAGGCTGGGATCCCTGGGATTCTCTAGGCAAGAACACTGGAGTGGGTTGCCATTTCCTTATTTGCCTTGTTTCTTCCACAAAGATAATGGTGCGAGACATCTTCCCAAAAATTTTCAAGAAGACTGTCAGCTTTGAAATTTTTAAAGCTTTTCTGTTTTGATTTTTGTTTCTAGTTTTCCTTGGAAAGCAAAGCTGAGGGCCTTAAAAATTCCCAGGATGGGGAAGTGGATGCTATTCTCCAAACATGACAGGCTTCTAGTAGTTGGCAAGAATTTTTGTCCATGTGGTAGACGGGGGAAAAAAAAAATAACCCTTTTCTCCTAAAACACAGGCTCTTTAAATGCAAATAACTCAGTAAACATCACTTGATGCTACAGAGTTTGACCTGTGGGTGTAAATATAAAGGGTCTTGTCAAAAGTGTTTGAACCAGGTACCAAATACAGAACCCGGCAGTTAAAATCGTGTCTGTGGGTAAGAAAAGAAAGTAGCTTCTTGACAACTTCTTTGAGCCTTAGTTCTTTGAAGTTTATCTGATAGCTCTGTCAGGACCAGGAAGGCCTCCAGAATAACTTCCGAGACTTCTCATCACACAAGAGACAGGCACAGACAGCATGAACCACCTGGATGCTTCTGTCTGACAGAAACAACCAGAATCCAGTGTTTTAAGTCACTCTCCTGAAAACCAATGGCCTGGAAGGTCAATTTTGGTTTAAAAACAACAGCCATGACCCTCAGGGCATGTGATGTCACATTCATAAAAAAGGGAAATAAACAAAAGTAAAAGTATTAGTCCCTTCTTAATGCTATGTACTGAGAGCTTGGTTTAAGTAAAACCATCAAACCTTTACTGCCTTGCCTGTATATGTGATAGGTACTATGATGGGCCCTGAGACACAGAATACTATCTGGCTGAAGTCTAATGAGAAAACTTGCTCCTCACACATCAGCAGAGCAAGTTAAAACTAGGGCTCTGTCTCTGTCATTAAAAGGCTCACAATGTATGTCTTTGCATGTGACCTGTGTGCATAGGTATTGAGTCAGAAAGTGAGATAATATTAAACTGATATAATGCAAATTTATAAATTCTCAAGACATTTGCAACATATCTAATATATTCTTAATATAGACTCTATATGCACTATATATAATAAATGTGATATGTATTAATGGTATATGAAGACCTTTAAAAGTCCAAGGAAATAAACAATGAATTCTGCCTGAGTGAACTGAAGACGGCTTCTCATAGCAGGGACAATGCAACTGTACTTAGAATGGTAAGTACATTTTTTCCAGCTGAAGAAATAACAGAAGGGAATGTTTTGATCATAACAATTCTTACACCCATGACCAAATACTGGGTTGGTGAGAAAATTTGTTTGGGTTTTTCTGTAACATGAAAAAACCCCAAAGGAAATTTCTGGCCAAACCAGTAAATGGCAACAATGATGCTCCCATAGATCTACAGCTACAATGATCACTAAATTAATATCTGTCAATAAAATAGGCAATAATATACATTTGGCTATAAATCAATCAAGAAAATACGCAGTAAGATGTATGTGTGTGCAAAGTCGCTTCAGTTGTGTAAGACTCTCCGCGACCCTCTGGATGGCAGCCTGCCAGACTTCTTTGTCAATGAGATTCTCCAGCCAAGAATACTGGAGTGGGTTATCATGCTCTCCTCCAAGGGATCTTCCTGACCCAGAGTCTGAACCTGCATCTCTTACATTCCTGCATTGGCAAGTGGGTTCTTTACCACTCGTGCCGCCGGGAAGTCCACATAGTAAGATAGACAAGCATTAATCAGATCACAGTTATTCCTAACCAGGTATCTGCGATAGATCAGGGGTAGAAATGTTTTGAAAACTAAATATGATAGACATAATTCTGTCCTGTGTAAAGAGAAAATTTCTAAGAATAATTCCATTTATTTGTTCATCCACTGCTATATTCTTTCATTTTAAAAAGTCTTTATTAAATGCCTACAGGATGTCAAGCAGTCATTAGATAATACTGTCCTTGAGGACACATTAGGTTCTCATCAAACTGTCCGAGTTGACTTGCAGGGGAGAACTCACATGTAGTTTGTCACACAGACAGATAAATAACATCAGGTCAGTATGATAAGCTCTCTTGCAGAGGTGTGAACAGTATCTGGGGGACAAAAATAATCAATCACTAGATCTGCTAGCATTTTGTTACCTCAAATGCAATGTGCATATACAGGGAAGTGATCTACATGTCACTTATTGGGCAGAGCTTTGTGATAATGATAATGCTCATACATTACTTCATTTCACCCTGACAACAATCCTATAGGAGTTATCAGCTTCTTTTACAGATGAAGGAAAATGAGCCCCAGAAAGTTTAGATCATGTACCCGAGGTAACATGGCTAAAAAAGTATGAGCTAGGTTGTGAATAAAACCTTACTGTTGCTAAAATCTATGTTCTTCTACCTCATCACAGTTGGCTCTTTTGATTATAATTACCGTGAGAATAGAGGCCACAGAAAATGATAAGCATATAAGAACTCAAAGGGACCTTAGAGATGGATTATTCACTCTCTTTTCTTCACAGAGGAAGGGACAGGCTGGTTCTATTATCCAGGTAACCAGGGACCTATTTTGTTCTTAGTGCAAAAGGTACATGTATAGGTGAATAGATTCTGTGTAAATACCAGTTCTTTCCTGTTAAAAGCAGAAACCCAAGGAGATGAAGTGCACGTGAGGAGCTAGAGTCCAAGGGCAAGCCTCCAGCTACCTGACAACCATGTTCTTCTGTTTCATTTCTCTGTTATACCATACTGCCTCACTTTGGGGTAATCACAATTTCCTATGAATAAATTATTATATTTTCTAAAGCAATCAAAGTTAATCAAATGTAAATTTTTAACCAAAGATACTTAGGGTTTTCTCTGATTTCTAGCCCAATGATTCAGTCTCAGAGCCCTCAAAATACTCAGTTAATACCAGCCTTCGTCTTAAGGCCTTTTGCGAGGGGGAGGGGCGGGGAAGCAAGTTTGCTCTGTTTTCTTCCCTGCATCTTGAGTACCGCCATGTGTTCCAAAGTTCCACAAAACTCTCAGCCCTCGAATATGACTTCTCAGAATTCTCAGATGAAAGAAACATTGGCTTGGTTCCCTAGTAACGTTTCTTTGTAGTGTCACAATGTACAAATCTCCCACTTTCAAAAAAGGTTATAATAAAGGATCAAAATAAATTGTGATACTCAACAGAAAATACTCATTATTGATAATGAGGCCAGCTTAACACCCCACAGAATAAAGCTTTAAGAGGTAGATATTAGGAGAGGTGCAGAAAGGCAGTATAATGAGTATGGTGGTGAAAACATCATGGGTTAAATAAAGCCACCCAAGTGTTTGAATGTGCTGTGTTGATGAATTAGGTATTAATAAATAAAGCCACTCACGGTGGCTGTGATTCGTTGAGGTAGTCAATGTTTTGTATTATGCTTTTAAACAAGGAAATCAGGTCTTGTTTTTACAAGAGGGAAGCTATACAAAATATCCTCCTCTCTGTCTGATAGCTCGTGCTTCCTACTGGAGCCAGCCCGAAGCAGAAACAGTGAGGAAGGGCTGTCTCTGGCCCATTTGGGGTTGGGTTTCCTCTGAAACAGCCTGCAGCCTGGGTCCAAAGACATGCTCTCTACCTGAAATCCTGATTCTGGGGCTTCCAGGGAAACTTACAGAACCACTCTGATCCCATAAACCTACAATTTTCATAATCAGACCTGCTTTTAGCACTGCTCAGAAATCCTAGGCAATGACTCTGGGAAGCCCTCCTTTCTCACGTGTCTTCAGAGACCATCCCAACCAGCATCACACTCTTTGAGTCCCTAACATCAAATCCTTAATCCTGGCGAGAGCAAATAGGAGGTATTAAGTAAGAACCCTCTTAGCTTCCAGGTATTTTTTCCCTATATGGAGGCTCTAGGCTTGTGTAGTAGCTTCTGTTCCAACATTAATGGATCCTTGAGCTGAGAACCCTATTCATCCTTTCCCACCTCCTTAGCAACCTCATATCTTTAAATACACCTCTTTCCTCTATTTTAACTTTTCCTTCTACAGCTGCTCCAGAAGTCTTGCCAATGCCTACTCCATATCTTCCACACCTCTGCCTCCTTGCTTCTCCCCCTACACTTGGACTCTGCTTTCTCCCCCACTGAAACCAGCTGGTAGAGGTTGCAAATAACTTCCTAGTTACCAAATGCAAAAGGGCCTGCTCTCTCCCTTTTGTTGTAGGTATCAATGATGTGGGAGTCCTAGCATGAGACTGAAGGTTTCAATTACTGAATCCAGAAAAAAATTCAGAAAAACAAGGGCCAACTAGAAAGTTTATCTAAAGCAAAGGAAAGTAGGAGAGGCACAGAGAAATGAAGACACTTTCCCAGGATTCTCTAACTGGTAAGTAGCAGTTCTAGACTTTAAAGTCAAGAAGCTAGGGCTTCTGCTTGTTTAACATTTCACTGAACTGCTGTTTGTAGTCTCCTGTATTTTTCTTTCTAACAGTGTGCATCATACTTTCCCCATAAGTACATATTGATTTTAGTGTTCAACACCCACATTTTATTCTATTGTGTTCAGCTCAGTTCAGTTCAATTCAGTCACTCAGTCGTGTCCGACTCTTTGCGACCCCATGAATTGCATCACGCCAGGCCTCCTGGTCCATCACCAAATCCCTGAGTTCACTCAAACTCACGTGCATCGAGTCGGTGACACCATCCAGCCATCTCATCCTCTCTTGTCCCCTTCTCCTCCTGCCCCAAATCCCTCCCAGCATCAGGGTCTTTTCCAATGAGTCAACTCTTTGCATGAGGTGGCCAAAGTATTGGAGTTTCAGCTTCAGCATCAGTCCTTCCAATGAACACCCAGGACTGGTCTCCTTTAGGATAGACTGGTTGGATCTCCTTACAGTCCAAGGGACTCTCAAGAGTCTTCTCCAACACCACAGTTCAAAAGCATCAATTCTTTGGCGCTCAGCTTTCTTCACAGTCCAACTCTCACATCCATACATGACCACTGGGAAAACCATAGCTTTGACTAGACAGACCTTTGTTGGCAAAGTAATGTCTCTGCTTTTCAATATGCTGTCGAGGTTGGTCATAACTTTCCTTCCAAGGAGTAAGCATCTTTTAATTTCATGGCTGCAGTCACCATCTGCAGTGATTTTGGAGCCCCAAAAAATAAATTCTGACACTGTTTCCACTGTTTCCCCATCTATTTCCCATGAAGTGATGGGACCAGATGACATGATCTTTGTTTTCTGAGTGTTGAGGTTTAAGCCAACTTTTTCACTCTCCTCTTTCACTTTCATCAAGAGGCTTTTTAGTTCCTCTTCACTTTCTGCCATAAGGGTGGTGTCATCTGCATATCTGAGGTTATTGATATTTCTCCCAGCAATCTTGATTCCAGCTTGTGCTTCTTCCAGCCCAGCATTTCTCATGATGTACTCTGCATATATATATATATATATATACTATGTTTACTCAGTCATCTCTTGATGGGTATTTAGGTCATTTTCAACTTTTCCTATAACAACCACAAAACCACCAACACAACAAAAAGGTGTAGTAAACTTTCTTATAGATATGTTTTGTGCTCTTGTAGAAGTCTATTTGCATGATAAATTCCTAGAAATGAAATTACTGAGTCAAAGGGTCTGTGCTTTACAAAAAGAGACAGATACTATCAATTTAAAAACGTGTACCAATGTGCATGAAAGTATGATTTGACTCAATATTTCTGAACTAGTTGACTTGATTGACTGTCTTCTCTTTCTCAATGCCGTCATTTTTGAGGCACCGTTTTCTTTCTGTTGGCTCTCTACCTCTCTGGCTATGGTTTCTCCATATTTTTAAGGCATCCTCTTCCTCCATGTTCTCCTCCAGTGCTGGGCGTTCCCAAGGGTTCTGTCTGTTTCTCTTGGTCTATAGCTTTTCCGCAAGTAATTACATTCATGTCAATTGTTTCAGCTATGACTTTAATGTGCTGATGCTGTTTTAAAAATCTAGTCCAGATCTATCTTCCTGGCTCTGGATTTTTGTATCCCATAGCTTTCCAAAATATCTTTCCTTAGACATTTCACAGACATTTTGATTTCAAATGTCAGAAGCTGATTTCATCACCTTCCTCCTCAAACCTGTTCTCTCCTCTGTTTTGCCTGTGACAGTGAAAGCCACAATGATCCAGCTAATCTCTGAGGCAGAAGCCTGCGAACTATTCTAGATTTCCTCCCTCAGCCCACACAGCCGATCCATAACCAATCCTTGTTGAATCTCTTTCTTCATTAACTCTCATTTATCTCCCATGCCTATGTCTTCTCTTATTGAACTACTTAAAAAAATCAACAAAAATACTTAAACAACAAAAATACACAAACACACAGATGTCTTATTTGAAAATGAAAGTGAAAGTCACTCAGTCATGTTCGACTCCATGGAGTTCTCCAAGCCAGAACATTGGAGTGGGTAGCCGTTTCCTTCTCCAGGGGATCTTCCCAACCCAGGTCTCCTGCACTGCAGGTGGATTCTTTACCAACTGAGCCATGAGGGAAGCCCAGGAATATTGGAGTAGGTAGCTTATCCCTTCTCCAGGGCATCTTCCTGACCCAGGAATCAAACCACGGTCTCCTGCATTACAGGCGGACTGTTTACTAACTGAGCTACCAGGGAAGCACAAATGTTTTATTTGGGTTGCCATTAAACCTATGACTCACTTTGGAAAGAAGTGACATGTTTACAACATTTACTCTTCCAAGAACATGAGGCATTTCCTCATTTATTCAAATATTTTATGCTTGTTACTACAATTTTATCACTTTTTTGTAGCCATCATTCTTCTAGGCTAATGCAATTTTTAAATTTTTTTGCTTCCCCTCCAAAATTCTTCTGCCATATATTAATCCAGTCTTTGCTCATACATTCACTTGGATATTGTTGATCTCTCAATGAATTTTTTTCACCCTCTCACAATTATGGCCACTACACTGTCCCTGGCATTAAAACTTATATATTCGTACACCTGTCTCTCTGGACTCTTGAAACCTATGAAAAACTTAAGAGGCTGGGCCAATTTACAGCATTTTTAGCTTCCATGGTGCTTTTTAGGATCATGGTGGCAAGATTATTGATGTCTCCTATCAAGCTAACACGATTACATTTTCCCATAGCTTATGTAAAGTAAAAAATAAACCTTTCCCCACTAAAAAACTCTCGAAGTCTATCAGTTGGTTTTCATCATATCAATACAAGAACCTACATACCATATTCTGTTATCAAACACCAATCAGTCAGTTCAGTTCAGTTGCTCAGTCGTGTCCGACTCTTTGCAACCCCATGAATTGCAGCACGCCAGGCCTCCCTGTCCATCACCAACTCCCAGAGTTCACTCAGACTCACGTCCATCGAGTCGGTGATGCCATCCAGCCATCTCATCCACTGTCATCCCCTTCTCCTCCTGCCCCCAATCCCTCCCAGCATCAGGGTCTTTTCCAATGAGTCAACTCTTCACATGAGGTGGCCAAAGTACTGGAGTTTCAGCTTTAGCATCAGTCCTTCCAAAGACTATCCAGGACTGATCTCTTTTAGAATGGACTGGTTGGATCTCCTTGCAGTCCAAGGGACTCTCAAGAGTCTTCTCCCACACCAAAGTTCAAAAGCATCAATTCTTTTGCGCTCAGCTTTCTTTACAGTCCAACTCTCACATCCATACATGACCACTGGAAAAATCATAGCCTTGACTAGACAGACCATTGTTGGCAAAGTAATGTCTCTGCTTTCTAATATGCTATCTAGGTTGGTCATAACTTTCCTTTAGCTCCATATTATTCTAGACTCCAACCATCTGTGACCACTTCAGGTAGTGCCTGCTTTAATGAGACAGATGAGGATTGACCTTTGCCCTCAGCACGTCTTTGGAGGTTTCCATTTTGTCTGATGACACACAGTGTCTTCCTAGGAACACTGAAAGGTTTTCTGGATTTGGGTTTTACTGAATTAACTTCTCATCAAGAAGGTCACTTCAGTCCTTTCTTAATACATTCAAAATTATACAAATCTTATTTAATAGCAGGAAAAATGAAAGTTTTCAAAGACAAAATGAAGTACAGTTTAACTGCTGCAGTTTGTTTTTTAACAGATATCTTAATAAAAAATAACAATAATAATAATTTTGTGACCCAGGTCCATTTCACAGACAGGACCAGGCTCAAATCTTATAGGCATCTTTTATTTAAACCTTTAGCCCCATTTCATAGATGAGAAAAGTTTCATCTTATAGTGAGTTGAAATGAGCTTTAGGGCAACCTTTATTTATAACCTCTGAAATCAACAGAACAAGGACCACAGTCTCATTAGAGTCAGTTATTTGAAGCCAGAGATCAGTCTCCTTATACTCACCACTAATGATTTCCCTGTCACCTCACCATCTTCTCTTATTTATGCTTACTTTCTTAGACTGTCTCTTACAGGAACAACTGGACTGTCCCCATTGGGCCAGCTCCCATTGGTGGGTCCTCCTCTTACACTATGGTGCCAGAAGCAAACTCATATTGCATTCAAGACAGACTGTCTTGCCCCTTAGTTATAAGTCCTCCTAACTCACGGGACATAACAGTGCATGTTTCTATTTAGGCCTCAAGAAATTGTCTTCTCCTGCTCTGTGCGTCAGGTAAACTCTTGGCTCCTGGATGCCAATGAACTGGGTCAGTACTGATGGAAAAGATGGAGCAATTAGGAGCTTCCTGCCTCTCTATAGCATTTTTAGGAGAGAAAGCATTTTTGCACCTGGATCACTCTGCAGGATTCTGAGACATCCCTACAGACGGATCTCTAGTTTTAGTTTCCTTATGCACATCTAGCATTAATTATAACTCAGCTATTCTGTTTGCAGACGGCTGTGTGCATAAATGTAAATGCTTTCTCTGTAGAATATGAAGTGTCCCTTGTAGCTCTAGCAAGTATAGTACATTACGTCTACAAGCTGTAACATGCGCCTGGGGACCCTACCTTGCAGAGATCCAAATGCTTTCTACTCTAGTGTTGCCAGCACCAGCTCCCCCATGGAACCTCTTTTTAATCCCTGTAATCCTCTAAATTTTCTGTGACCCTCACTTCATCTCACCTGGCACAATAAATCTTGGGGACTATCATATCTGTCTCATTCCCCCTCATTTACTATGAACTCTTCAAGGGCAGGGACTACAGGTCACTTATCTTTACATTCCAGGGAGTATCTAAAAGGATAACTGCATAGGCATCCATACTTGTTCGCTTAAAAACCTGAGGCCACTTTTCTGCGGGGAGGGGGCTGTATGTCACTTGCTAGCTGTGCAGTCTTTGCCAAGCCATTTAACCTGTCTGAATTCTGCACCTGTAATTGGTAATGGATCCAATCAAATAATAAACGTACGGAATAAATCTGGCCCATTTTCACCACTTAATAGATCTTATTACTCTTACTTCTACAGAAAGACTTGCTGTTTTGTTTTGTGATCTGTGTTTATTTGCTTTCCTTTCCTGCTGGCTGGGGAGTCCAAGGTCAGAGCTTGAGTCTTACTAATTTTTGTACTTGGCACAAAAGAAATGTTTTGTTGGGTCAGAAGCTACCTGGCATCAAACTCTGGCTTCATCACATTTGTTCCCTTCCTATTGAAGGTCTCCTGGCATGGGATTCAGAGGGAGACGTTTGCTGCCGCTCTCCTGCTGGGACTCCCAGACAGCTATAGCTCCAGCAGGCTCTCCAGCACTCTCTTCCGCCCATTTCCTGTCCTTCGCACATCACTCATCTCCTTACCAGATGGAGCTTCGAAAAAGCTCTATCTTCTCCTTACCCTGATTTCTTTAAAATGCACCTTAAAAAAAAACAAAAAAAAAAACTTCTTGAATCAGAAATATATCTAAAGCTTCAGAGACTTTCTCAATTTCTGTTCCTTTCCACTGAAGTTCTATTTGAAACAGAGAGACACGTGAAGAATGCAACCGAATAGCCCCTGGCAGACAAGTGGATAAAGAAGATGGGGTATATCGACACAAGGGAATGCTACTCAGCCATAAAAAAAAATGTGATAATGCCATTTTCAGCAACGTGGATGGACCTAGAGAGTCTCGTATTAAATGAAGAAAGTCAGACCAAGAAAGACAAACATCATATGATATCACTAGTCTAATTTAAAAAATGATACAACATAAACTTATTTACAAAACAGAAATGTGCTTATAGATGTTGAAAATAAATTTATAGTTACCAAAGGAAAATGTGTGTGTGTGTGGTGGGGGGGTTGGCATAAATCAAGAGCTTGGGATGAACAAAAGCACTACTATATGTAAGATAGAAAACCAACAAGAAACCACTGCATAGCCCAGGGAACTCTACTGAATATTCTGTGATAACCTGTATGAGAAAAGAATCTGAGAAAGAATGAAGATACACATATGTATAACTGAATCACTTTGCTGTACACCTGAAACTAACATAAAATTGTAAATCACATATACTCCAATAGCGTTAAAAATAAGAATGAAAATAAAAAGACTTGCCCTCCTGAAGAACCTGAAATGCTAGCCAGCTATCTCTGATACAAGAATGGTTCTGATCTGCCCCATGCATTGCATCCATTACTGAGAGATCTGCAAGGTGACTAGATCCATTTATCCCCTCCTACTCCATTGCCTCTCATCTCATATCTTACAAAAAAAAATAGAAACAGAAGCAGAACATTGATTTATGACCTGGAGTTACTCAGTTTATATAAAAAGTGGCGAAAGTCTCAGTACAAGGCAAACTTCTTTGACTCTATGCATTGTAATGTTGAGGAGGGCTTCCCAGTTGGCTCAGTGGTCAAGTGCCAATGCAAGAGACACAGGGCATGTGGGTTCAGATCCCTGGGTCAGGAAGATCCCCTGGAGAAGGAAATGGCAGTCCACTCCAGTGTTCTTGCCTGGGAAATCCCATGGACAGAGCAGCCTGATGGGCCACAGTCCAGAGGGCCACAAAAATCAGATACTACTGAGCATGCCCAAGACTCTAGTCTCTAGAGCCTGCTTGGAGATTCTGAGGAAAAGTTTATTAATTCAATTATGCAAATAACCCTCAACCTCCTCTGAGCCAAGAGCTGAAATGTTCTGTTATTTTGAATGCTTTACTAGGATCCAGAGAAGATAACAAAGTTCATGAGTCACTGAATGCTATAATACTGAGCGACTTTCACTTTCACCAAGTCACAGAGAAAAGTGGAGTATTCAGAGGCAAAGGCCCAGGTTTGGAGAGAACAAGACGCCCAGAAGACAAAGCAAGGGTGTTTAGAGGCAGGAGATCTGGGTGTGACTTCTGGTTCTCTCACTTCATTTTGTGACCTTGGGCAAGCCACAATTTCCCCATCCACTTCATCCTCCATCTGTAAAATGACAACCCAAATCTACATTGTGTCTTTCATGGGGTAGTCAGGGAGAATTAGGGGCATATGCAAATGCTTATAAATGGCAATAAACTATGCAAATGTTGCTTCTCTCAGGGTGCCTGTTCGTTCATCCATGCACACGACTCGTTTGCCAGGGCTCAAATCTTCTGGATGGCATTTTGCCAGTTCATTTCCATTCACTAAAACAATCATCATTCAACAATCAACAGCAGAATATGGATCTGGGCCTCAGAGGAGAAAGCAAGACTAATTTATTCATGACTTGATAACAGATAAAGAAAAAACTTATTACCGCAGGTCAGTTTTCACCATGCACAAGAAAGGCGAGGAGACACATTAACAATAAATCTCACTCTGGCATATAACCTCTGTGTGCAGAGAAACACCACACAAAGAGATGATTGCTGTTCCATATGGCACGCAGAGACGGCTTAGAATCATGATACATTCGGTTCCAATTCATCTGTCAGTAGCAAGAAAACTCTTCCATGTGTATAACCAGTCCAGTCTTCCTAAAGTATTTGGAAATAGATCCAGCATCTGTTCAATTCTCTGCAAAGGCATCGAGTAGACTCACTCAAACTAAGGAGGAAATAAAAATCACCCCAAAGTTGTACGTCTGCTTTCTAAAAAGGTCAATCAATACATAAAAAGTGTGAATCAATAAAAACAATATAAAACACTGAAAGTTAACAAAAATAGAAAAAAAACTTTATCTTACTCAGAATATTGCTGAAGGCTGAGAAAAGGAAGTGTAAGTTAAATATAGCATAGTCGGGGGGAACGAGAAAGTCTTTGGGCTAGCTATTAGAGATGTAACAACCTACCACAAAATGTATTTGGGATCGTGGAAAAGTCTCTAGACTTTACTGTGCACCATTTCCTTAACTGAAAACAGGCCAGTTGAATTTAGACAATCTAAAGCATAATGGAATAAGACAGACTGGGATTTAAACCTCAGCTCTGACACTAATGAAGTAACCGTGGAGAATCACAAAATTCTTAGACCTCTGGTATAGCCATTTGTTAAGTGGAAATAAGATTAACTCCCTCAAAAGACTGTTACAGATATTAAATAACATGCGTTTAAAATACCTGGAGCATAATACACAGTTGAAACATTTTAATTATCCCCATCAAGAGTCTATGTTGGAGATGTACAAAGACATATGCATCTGTGGTGATCTCTTCCTTTGTAGCTCAGTTGGTAAAGAATCTGCCTGCAATGCAGGAGACCTAGGTTCGATCCCTGAATCTGAAAGATCCCCTGGAGAAGGAAATGGCAACTCACTCCAGTACTCTTGCCTGGAGAAACCCATGAACAGAGGAGCCTGGTGGGCTACAGTCAGTGGGCTGGCAAGAGTCGGACACGACTTAGCAACTAAACCACCACCATTTGTGGTGACCATGTCAAGATCAGATAAAGCTAAGAGTTTTGTTTAAAATACTTGCTATTTATTGAGTACCAACACTGGGTCAGGTATTATCTCTATCTCTAATCTTGACAACTATTCTGAAAGGAGGTATCGTTGTCCCCATTTCACATATGATAAAATTGAGATCCAGAGAGATTAAGAATCCTTCTCAGGGTCATGTGACTCAGTAAAGGCTAAAGCAGATATTCAAAACCAGGCATGACTGACTCAGGTAAATGTACGAGTCCCTTTCCAAGTAGGACTTCAATTAAAAAAGAGAGAGACAGAAACATATATAGTAAGTTAATGTCAAGAAAGTACACCGTTGGAATGTTTCAGAGCACTGTAGCTTGTGGAGTACCACGTAACAACATGTGGGCAAAACCAGGCAATGACAAGCAGTAAACTGGGACATGATGGCTATAGGCAGAAATGCTATAAGCAAGCACAGCGGGAGCCAGGAGCCACAGCTGCGGCATGGCCAGCCTGGCTCCCTGCTCCTGCAGCAGTCTTCCTACAGAAACAGACACTTGGTCTATACACCAGGCTAATCTTACCTGGAGGCTCTGGCTTCAACACAGCTCCCAGTCAGGACTTAATGTCGCTGTTCACTGACCCAGCATTGTAGCAGAGGCTGCTAATTATCTTCCTAGAGTAATTTATTCCTTCTTCCTGCTACAGTTTTTAACTGGGTACAGGGCTCGTGTGTGTGTGTGTGTCTGTGTGTGTGTGTTAGTAACAGTCCTTTCCAACTCTTTGTGATCCCATGGACTGTAGCCTGCCAGGCTCCTCTGGCATGCAATTCCCCAGGCAAGAATACTAGAGTGGGTTACCATTTCCTTCTCCAGGGGATCTTCCCGACCCAGGGATCAAACCCTGTTCACTTGCATTGCAAGCAGAATCTTTACTGTCTGAGCCACCAGGGAAATTACAGGGCTCATAACCATCTAAAATAAAGATGGCATTTCCCAGCCTCTTCCGCATCTAGGTATGGATATTTCACTTAGTGATGGATAATGCAATTTAAGTATACTTGTTCTGTAGAGGAACTATTTCTAAATGGAGAGTGAATATAGCTTCTTCACCCCTTATCCTGCAGGAAGCAATGTAGACATGATGGCTGAATCTTGAACTGACGTCTAGAGTAGAAGATGGATTTCTTATGTTGAAGCTGGTTGAACAACAACATAGAAAGATCACAGGTCCCCGATCACCATGTTATTGGCATCCTTGATTGAACTGCTTATTTCTAGGTTTTGTTAACATGAGAGATAAAGGGACTTCTAACTTTTATTTCAAGTTTTCAGTCACTCACAAGCAAACTGAATTCTAACTGACATAGGTACCATGTCAACTTGTGGTGACTTTAATCTCATTGTGTATTTTCAGGGTGGAGATTTGTCTTGATTTTGCCAGCTGTCTTTTGCTTGAAATCCCGTCTGTTTCTGGATCCTGGATCTGGAATGGGCTCTGTAATCTGCACCCCACCCACCACTGGAACTCCTATAATACTTTCCCAAGACTCCACTTTAGTTTACTTCGGGTCTAGACTGGAACGACATCTTTTTTAATGTACCTCCTGGCTACCAATGAACTTCTAGATGCAATGTTTCGTGATAGTTCCTGGGTATCCAGGTATGCCCATGGCGAGGGCTTCCCAGGGGGTACTAGTGGTAAAGAACCTGCCTACCAATGCAGGAGATGTGGGCTCAGTTCCTGCGTTGGGAAGATCCCTTGGAGGAGGGCATGGCAACCCACTCCAGTATTCTTGCCTAGAGAATCCCACGGACAGAGGAGCCTGGCGGGCCACAGTCCATGGGGTTGCAAAGAGTTGGACAAGACGCAGTGACAGCACATAGCATGTAGAAGCTCTATCAGCCCTTTGGGACTGGACAGTGCTTTTGTGACTTGGAACAAAGAACACACACATATATACAGATCTCTGATCCTAGAAATTAAAAATGTGAAGTCAACTAAATCATCTCACGATAGTCCCTCATTCTTTCCAGTTTCCAGTCCTTGGAATTCTCTAGACATTCGTTTTCAGCAGCACATCTATGAGGCACTTAGGCCAACTATTAAGTTTTAGAGGGCACACAGGGCACAGAAGACCATCCTCCCTTTCAACACCAATTGTAAGCTGGGAGGTTCCCCCAAACCACCCTCAGTTTAGATAATTCATTAGACAGACTCACAGAACTCACTGAAAGCTGCTATAGTAACAATTTTGGTGCATTACAAGGAAAAGATGATGATCGAAATCAACTAAGGAAAGAAGTCCAGTCCATCAAGCAGAGTCCAAATAAAGTATCCAAAGTGGAGCTTTTGCTGCCTTCTCCTTATGGAGTCGTGGGTGCATTGCTCTCCTGGCTCTGAGCTATGATCACACGCAGAGTTTTACCAACCAGAAAGCTCACCTGACTTTCAGGGCTCGGAATTTTACTGGAATCATACACTGCCGATATAGTTGACCTCTATTCTCCAGCCCTTCCAGAGGTTAAATTGATACTATAGGGCCCCAAACCCTCATTATAAATCACATTGTTAAGACTTTCTAGTGACCAAAACCCCCAAGCAAAGACATTCTTGTCAGGTGTAATATTTGAAGAAGGAAACAGCAACTCACTCCAGTATTCTTATCTGGAAAATCCCATGGACAGAGGAGGCTGTTGGGCTATATTCCACGGGGTCACAAAGAGTCAGACATGATTGAGCAACTGAGCACACATAATATTGCAAGGCCGAGAGGGCAAAGCTGATCCTCTCCTTGGAAAAGGTTAAATTCTTTACCACACAATACCCTTCTCAGCTCCCAGGGTCCTGGACTTGATATTGGCAACTTCAATATTTCACTAGACATCCTGACAATCCATTGGGATTATCTTCAGATCACCCCCTGATGCATAGTCTGATATCTTTCTCTTAAGTACTAAGGAAGAACTCTGATGGACAAACCAACCTGACCCAGAGTAGAAATACTATGATCTGAGGCAGCAAGAGAGAATGATCCTTCTGATGAGTCCTAAAGAAAATATTCTTAGCTTTGAACCAGACTATGAAGGAACATGCTGTAAGAGAGGGAAAATGTCCATCTCACACCAGCCTTTTGATCTACGCTTTTTCACGTGAAAGCCATTTTCATCAGCACTATTGAATATGAAGAGATATATAAATACACACATTGACCCAGGCAATGGGAAATATACCACAGATATAGATCTAATTCCTTCTGACAAGGGCAAGGTGACTGAGTAAGCCAGTTTCTTTTTCTTACTTCCTGAATTTACGCTTTAATTGAAATTGGGGCCATAAAATGTTTCACCACACGTTATAAATAAACTCTTTGGCCTGAAGGAATCAAATTAACTTCAAGTTGTACATTTCTATAAAGAATACATTACAGTTTAATGTGGGAGTGGGAGGATCTAAATCAATTCAAGCAGTGATGATTAATTAACGTTAGCCTGCAACATTTCCCAGGGTCTGCAGATGGAGCAAAAAATTAAGTTTCATGACTCTGTTACCGTACATGCTTCCACTCAGCTCACTGTAGGTAAAGACTTCGATTTTCTGCATGTAGAAAACAATACCAGAATACAATGCTTTTTTTGTAATGATGTTTCTTGGAGATAGTATCTCCTTCTTCACGTTCTGGGGATGTTATGAGATGGTTTCCTGGTTTGAGGGCCCTTGAATAACAATGAATGGCTTTATTTTTTTTTCTTCCAAGAGCATCAGAAGCATTTACCTTTTAGAATTAAGGAGAATAAGTTACATTCACAAATGTAACACATAATTTAGAGAGAGGACCAGATTCAAAGTGGGGAATCTTGAGTTCTACCTTTGAATTAAACAACATATGAACTACCCACTCCAGATTGGGCTTCCCTGGTGGCTTAGCTGGTAAAGAATCTGCCTGCAGTGTGGGAGACCTGGGTTTGACCCCTGGGTTGGGAAGATCCCCTGGAGAAGGGAATGGCTACCCACTCCAGTGTTCTGGCCTGGAGAACTCTGTGGACTGTATATCCATCGGGCCGCAGTGAGTCAGACACGACCTTCACTCTCATATCTGAACATGGGGGTTCACTTCAACTCCTGAGCCTCAGGTTCTTCTCACATAAAACTGAAATGCAACCAATGCCTTCCTCACAAGGGATTATAAATATGACATGTTTGTAAAGTGAGCCTTAAAACTAGAGTGCCATAAAAGCATTAATGTCTGCTATGTCCAGTTTTCAGAAGAAATTTATCACCACTTAATAATGCAGTATTTACTGTGGGTCAAGACCTGAGGTAAAAACTCAAGATACAAACGTGAATAAGGCATGATCCCCTCCTGCAAACTGCTGATAATTTAGTATATTTCTGTGTGTGTGTTGGGGGAGGGTGGGGCTCTATCTAAGATTCTAGAATCTAGAAAAACAACCTGGTAGCATAGTCCTTGATCATTAAAAGTGTTTGATATAAATGTTTATATATTGATCATTTAATGTATATCTAGTAATTTCTCAACTTTGCTTAAAGACAAAAAGTATAAAGCACACTGAATCACGGTTAAAGAGAAAGGGAGTATAATCATATCGAACCCACCTTCACTTTTATTTGACACGGGCAGGGCTTTATATTTTTTTCCTCTAAAATTTCTCTACCTAGGAAACCACAGATGGAAACATATATTGTAAGACAGCAGGGACTCAGGACCACGTCTCCTCAAACTATCTCCCTGCCTCTATGGCCACTCATTCAGATGTCAGCATCAGGCGGTCAGTCCGTAGACTTAATTTTTCTATAAACCTCTTTTTAAAACCTGTCATTTCTGAGAAGGCATGATTTTACCTAGTGGCGGTCCTGGTGAGACCCCGTTAGTCAGATATAAAACCTGAGAAGCCATGAGTTTTACTCTTAACAAATCAGTACCTTTCCTAAGCCAGTCAGGGAAAGTTAAGTCTCAAGAGGAAACAAGGTATCAGGTCACGAGACACCATCACCTTCTTCCAGTTTCCAAGCCAACAAGAGCACCTGCAGACGCTGCACTACTCCCCCTGTTCATTCCTGTAAGGTAACTTCTCCTCGGTAGGTCTTCCTCTTGCACTTCACCACCACCTCCTCTTTCTCTCGCTCTCCCCTGATGCCAGGCTAGACCAGAGGCTGATGCTCTGGGCTTGAGCACAAACAAATCAGAACCTGTTCCAACCGCCTATTAACATGATAACTTGGAAGGCAGGTACCACATCTTATGCATCTGTGCTTCCACAAAGTAGACACAGAAGCACAGCCAATATTCGGGGAATAAATGCATGAATGAATGGGACAAGATTACAGGATGGAACTTACGTGTGCTCTCTTTCTCTCTAGATCCTTTTACATCCTATTTGTCGAAACTGTCCTGATATATCTTTCACTCCCCCCAGATGAACAGGTTTGAATGACAAATTTATTTGGATGACAAATTTATTCCATTTTTTAAGCCACAATCTTTTAAAACATAAAAAGATGTTAAAAGTTCAGCAAGTCTAAAAAGCAATAGAAACATTTTGATATTTTCTACAGCATACATACATTACACTTTAATGGAATGATGATGAATCAAAGCAAGGTAATTATTTGTTAAAATAATACATATTTTAAAATATGAAAATCTAGAGAGTTCATGATAGAATCTAGACTTTATGTATAACCTATAATTTTTACTATTTAATAAAATAGTTATCCCTCGTAAAAAAAAAAAAAAAAAAAAAAAAAAAAGATGTTACCAAGCCTTTCCCATCCCATTTGGAAGATCAAATTTTGCTAAATGTATGATATCAAAGATGTAACTATTCAGATAAAATACTTGAAGATGGAAAATAACACAAAATGCCCACTTTTACTTAGGGTGAATTTATTTAATCTCGAAGTCAGAATTTGTTTAATATCGGCAAATTTTAATTTAGGAAGAAAGCTCAGTACCAACTTGCTTTTCTTTTCTTTTTTATGTTTAAATTTTTTAAATTAAGGTATAATTCATATACCATAAAATTCATCTTTTTATACTTCAATATGTATAATTCATAGTTTTTAGCATCTTCACAGCACCTTATTTATTCCTGAACCTTACTGTGGATGTTGAACCTTATAAGGACCTTGAGTTTCTCCCATCCTTGGACCCAAGTTCCCATATCTAGTTACTGAGCACATGCTTACCTGGGGAAAATGTCCTTTATTTCAGCAGATCCCACTGATTTTATTCTTCCTCCTTGTCTCAGCTCAGCTCAGCTCAGTTCAGTTGCTCAGTCATGCCTGACTCTTTGTGACACTACGGACTGCAGCATGCCAGGTCTCCCTGTCCATCACCAACACCCGGAGCTTGCTCAAACTCATGTCCATAGGATTGGTGATGCCATCCAACCATCTCACCCCTTGTTGTCCCCTTCTCTTCCTGCCTTCAATCTTTCCTGGCATCAGGATCTTTTCCAATGAGTCAGCTCTTTGCATCAGGTAGCCAAAATACTGGAATTTCAGCTTCAGCATCAGTTCTTCCAATGACTATTCAGGACTGAATTCCTTTAGGATTGATTGGTTGGATCTCCTTGCAGTCCAAGGGTCTCTCAAGAATCTTCTCCAACACCACAGTTCAAAAGCATCAATTCTTCAGTGCTCAGCTTTCTTTATAGTCCAACTCTCACATCCATACATGACTACTGGGAAAACCATAGCTTTGACTAGACGGACTTTGTTGGCAAAGTAATGTCTCTGCTTTTTAATATGCTGTCCAGGTTGGTCATAACTTTTCTTCCAAGGAGCAAGTGTCTTTTAATTTCATGGCTGTAGTCACCATCTGTAGTGATTTTAGAGGCCCCCAAAATAAAGTCTCTCACTGTTTCCATTGTTTTCCCATCTATTTTCTATGAAGTGATGGGACCAGATGCCATGATCTCAATTTTCTGAATGTTGAGTTCTAAGCCAGCTTTTTCACTCTCCTCTTTCACTTTCATCAAGAGGCTCTTCAGTTCCTCTTTGCTTTCTTCCTTAAGGGTGGTGTCATCTGCACATCTGAGGTTACCGATATTTCTCCCCCGCCTTCCTCCCCCCAACTTGATTCAAAGGGGCTTGCAGATATCCAGACTTGTATCCATGGCCAAGCCATGACTATGGGACTCCTATTTTGAGGTTCCAAGTTTCCTTTACTGACAACCAGAATTTAGCTTTTTAATCCCAAAGTAAAGTTATAGGCAGAGTAGCAAAGGCTCTTTCATTCTTTAAGAGCTTTCCTTCTGAGTGAAGAGAAGTGGCAGCCACATTTCTAAGAAATATTTTAACATTTTTCAGTGACCCTTTTTATTCTGTGCATAACCAACTTTCATAATCATAGTTTAGTGCCAAGAATCAGCTGTCAATGACATCTGTGTACATATAGTCCCCTTTAAAAAGAGTTTCAATCAAGGCCTCCTCCTGAAATCTCTCAAACACAGGAAACGAAGCCTGAAATTATTTACTCACTTCAACTGCAAATTTCATCTTTTTCAAATGGCTTAATTATAAAGTCATGGAATATAATGAGACTGACTAACTCTGAGTTAGCAAGTACAATTATAATTAATAGGAGACTTTGACAAATGTTTATAGAGCTTTGAAAACAGGAGGTCAAGACATCAATTACAGAGGTAACAGAAACTTTTTTGTTTTCCATTTATCATTCAAATCCAAGTGACCACATATTGTAACATGTGGCAAAGGCCCCAGCTTTTCAAACTTTAGCTTATAGTACTGGTGACTGACTCACAGAACAAAACAGAACACCATGCAGGACAGATTTTCGTCAATCTAACAGCTATTTATCCACTAGCCCCCACCCTCACCCCAGCCTTTCATGGACATAGTTGGTTCTTTCCTTTATGATGACATCACATTTCATAAGTACTTTTGTTAGTACACTGTTACTACTTTTTAAAATCCTATCTTCCTCTGGAGATGTTGAACTTTTCAAGAGTGGGAGAAGTATTTCATTTATCTTTAAGTCCCAAGGGCCAAACAGTGTGCCTGTGACTGTGTAACTGTGACACAGTCAATGACCAGAAACAGTTTGATGAACAAATATAAGCATTTCAGTGGCCAATTTAATTTGTTTTTAAAGCCAACTGGAGAGAAATCTGGGAATAGATGAACACTCTATTAGTCTATAGTTCTATTTTTGCGACTGAGTCCACATTCTAAATCTAAAATAGTTACAGTGTTCAGCACATTAAATCCCCTCCATCTGTTGTATGATTTCCTTAGCATGGTGGAAGCTGTTCCCCTCAGCTCCCACCGTCTGAGGATTCCTACAGGCATAACCAGGAATCAGACTAAAGCACCACTACCTAAACCCCTTTCCTCCCACTGGCATTTCTTTGCCTCTCAGCCAGGAAAAAAAAAAAAAAGTGGGCCCAGAGGATGGTATGTATTTTTTTCAGGAAAGAGAGGCTTCATCATAGACCAATAGACATTACAGTGGTTAATTTTATGTTAGTTGGACTAAGTCACAGGTACTCAGATGCTTAGCCAAACATTATTCTGGGTGTTTTTGTGAGGATGTTGTTGAATGAGACTTACATCTGTAGACTGAGTAAAACAAATTACTTTTCATGTGTATGTAAACCTCATCCAATTAGATGAAGGTCTGAATAGGACAAAAAGCTGAACTTCCTTCCTCCAAAGAAGTGAATTTGATGGTGTCTGATGACCTCTGAAACAGCACTTGTGCCCTTTTTGGTTCTATAGCAGCTTCTGGCCATTGGACTCAAATAGGGACATTGGCTCTGCAGATTTTAGACTTGCCAGTTTTCATAAACATGTGAGCCAATTCTTTAAGATAAATCTCTCTAGATAGATAAATTTTTATAAATATAACAGACATTGATAGACATGAACAGACATCTCCTATTAGTTCTTTTTCTCTGGAAAATTCTAATGAGTACACGGATCAAATATCTAGAGACCTTCCCATTACCAGTGAACTAATTTGGTGCCAAATGAATATAATTTCCAAACAGCCACCTCCATATGTCATTATATGTGTCTTTATACATGTACATGGTGTGTGCATACACAAGATATACAAACATATATAATATACATTTATATTCAAATAATTTCATATATCTCAGACCAGCTTTCAGGGGTAATTATAATTATCCCCACTTAATGGATGAAAAAACAAGGTTTAGGAAGGTTTACTCAGGCCAAGATAGCCAAGAAGTATGGAACTGAGATCAACATCCAACTTCCATGTGACTCCAAAGGTCTAAGTTATTAATAACTACACCACACTTATTTAAATTATAGGCAGAGTACATCATGTGAAATGCCAGGCTGGATAAAGCACAAGCTGGAATCAAGATTGCTGAGAGAAATATATCAATAACTTCATATAGGCACATGATACCAACCGAATGGCAGAAAGCAAAGAGGAACTAAAGAGCCTCTGGATGAAGGTGAAAGAGGAGAGTGAAAAAGCTGGCTTAAAACTCAACATTCCAAAAACTAAGATCACGGCATCTGGTCCCATTATGTCAAAGAAAAATAGACAGGGAGAAAGTGGAAACACTGGCAGATTTAATTTTCTTGGGCTCCAAAATGACCACAGATGGTGACTGCAGCCATGAAATTAAAAGATGCTTCCACTTTGGAAGAAAAGCTATGAAAAACTTAGACAGCATATTAAAAAGCAGAGATATCACTTTGTAGACAAAGGTCTAATCAAAGCTACAATTTTTCCAGCAGTCATATACAGATATGGACCATAAAAAAAAGGCTGAGTGCCAAAGAACTGATGCTTTCAAATTGTGGTGCTGGAGAAGACTCTTGAGAGTCTCTCAGACTGCAAGGAGATCCAACCAGTCCATTCTAAAGGAAATCAATCCTGAATATTCACTGGAAGGACTGATGCCGAATCTGAAGCTCCAATCCTTAGGCCACCTGATGCAAAGAACTGACTCACTGGAAAAGACCCTGATGCTGGGAAAGATAGAATGCAGGAGGAGAAGGGGACAACAGAGGATGACATGGTTGGATGGACATGAATTTGAGCAAACTCCAGGAGATAGTGAAGGACAGGAAAGCCTGGGGTGCTGAAGTCCATGGGGCTGCAAAGAGTTGGACATGACTGAGAGACTGAATAACAACACACTAATGAAAAGACTGAATATTGCCACCCTGCTTATTTAACTTCTATGCAGAGGACATCATGAGAAACGCTGGGCTGGAGTAAGCACAAGCTGGAATCAAGATTGCTGGGAGAAATATCAATAACCTCAGATATGCAGATGACACCCTCTCTTATGGCAGAAAGTGAAGAACTAAAGAGCCTCTTGATGAAAGTGAAAGAGGAGAGTGAAAAAGTTGGCTTAAAGCTCAACATTCAGAAAACTAAGATCATGGCATCTGGTCCCATCACTTCATGGGAAATAGATGGGGAAACAGTGTCAGATTTTATTTTTGGGGGCTCCAAAATCACTGCAGATGGTGATTGCAGCCATGAAATTAAAAGACGCTTGCTCCTTGGAAGGAAAGTTTTGGCCAATCTAGATAGCATATTAAAAAGCAGAGACATTACTTTGCCAACAAAGGTCCATCTAGTCAAGGCTATGGTTTTTCCTGTGGTCATGTATGGATGTGAGAGTTGGACTATAAAGAAAGCTGAGTGCCAAAGAATTGATGCTTTTGAACTGTGGTGTTGGAGAAGACTCTTGAGAGTCCCTTGGACTGCAAGGAGATCCAACCAGTTCATCCTAAAGGAGATCAGTCCTGGGTGTTCATTGGAAGGACTGATGCTGAAGCTGAAACTCCAATACTTTGGCCACCTTACGTGAAGAGCTGACTCACTGAAAAAGACCCTGATGCTGGGAAAGACTGAGGGCAGGAGGAGAAGGGGATGACAGAGGATGAGATGGTTGGATGGCATCACCGACTCAATGGACATGGGTTTGGGTAGACTCTGGCAGTTCGTAATGGACAGGGAGGCCTAGCGTGCTGGGGTTCATGTGGTCGCAAACAGTCAGGC
Organism: Budorcas taxicolor; assembly: GCF_023091745.1. NCBI lineage: Eukaryota > Metazoa > Chordata > Mammalia > Artiodactyla > Bovidae > Budorcas > Budorcas taxicolor. The sequence continues at coordinate 11,473,373 of NC_068934.1, read as the reverse complement.
ACGACTGAGCGACTGAACTGAACTGAATGAAAATAAGCTTTATTTCATGGAGGTGAAAATGTATGCATTTTTGCATCTTCTTTAACCCAGTTTTGCCTGAATTACCTGACTATATATTAGCCCATATTATTTCACTTAATATTGATGAGAATTACACCAGTATAAGCATCCATTACATAATCATTATCATGGAGGTGTTTTGGATATACTGCCTCTAAAGGGAGGTTTTTCTGAGTACACAGAATTGGGCATTTGCTATCCAACTTTACACATGTGGACACTGAGGCTCAGTTTAGTGGCATGTCCAAGTTCAAGCAGCTAGAAAAGTGAGTGAGTAATGAGGGCAAGGGGGCAAAACCAAGTCTGGCTTTATTCTTCTCCTTAGACGGTTTCCCAGAATTCAGTCCTGTGGCACTCAATGTCCTCAAATGCTCTTTCACCCAACTACAGAGTTCAGTTCTGCTAAGTTTCTGGATTCAGAGAAAAAACATGGTGGGCTTGTATTGGATAGGTCTATAGCTTGTAGAGTTAGACTGGTATAGGAAAAAAGAGGGCATGATACAGGCTCCTCCAGAATTATATACACCGTTCTGATACGCACCCTGACAGGCAGCATAGGAAGTAGTCAGGAGCACTGACTCTGGAGGACGGTTGCTCCGGCTGGAGCCCAGTCCTGTCATTTACCAATTGTGTTACCTTGAGCAATCCGCTTAACCTGTGCCTCAATTTCTTTAATTGTAAAATAGTGTTCATCCAACAGGATTGTGAACGTACGAAATGAGTTAACACACATTTTAAAAAGGGAAATTGTGATTCGCACCTATCAGGCTCTCTGGAAGTGTTAGCTATTGTTGTTAATACTGAATACTTCATTCCTCATTTGCAATTTATGAGACTACTTAGAGAGAAAATACAAATGTGTTTCTAAATTCTGACACCATTCTCACTTGACAGGTAAGTAATCAACATTATAAAGTAGAAACATTAGGCTATCAAGATATTTCCACACAGTGATGGAAACTAATGTATCTTGTAAAGGAGAAAGTACCATTATTATGAAGCTAAAAACATGGGTAATATGAAAAATATAAGCATACATATTAAAACACAGTAATGACAAAATACAAATTCATGTCCTATTCTTAGACAAATAGAGCCTTTAAAGTAAAAATTGAAAGAAGTATGAGGGGACAGAACACAGATTGATGCTAATAAGTAGATTCTATTGCACAAAATTTACATTTGTCCCTACCTAAAAAATTTATTTTTGTGGAAAGAGCACTGAACTGAGTCAAACAACTTGAGTTGTTCGGAATATATTTATTTGTGAAGGGTTAATGCGCCCAAGAACTGATGCTTTTGAACTGTGGTGTTGGAGAAGACTCTTGAGAGTCCCTTGGACAGCAAGGAGATCAAACCAGTCCATCCTAAAGGAAATCAACCCTGGGTGTTCTTTGGAAGGAATGATGCTAAAGCTGAAACTCCAGTACTTTGGCCACCTCATGCGAAGAGTTGACTCATTGGAAAAGACCCTGATGCTGGGAGGGATTGGGGGCAGGAGAAGGGGACAACCAAGGATGAAATGGCTGGATGGCATCACAGACTCGATGAACGTGAGTCTGAGTGAACTCCGGGAGTTGGTGATGGACAGGGAGGCCTGGTGTGCTGCGATTCATGGGGTCGCGAAGAGTCGGGCACGGCTGAGCGACTGAACTGAACTGAATGTTCTCTACCCTTGAGAAAACAAATTGAAATAGCATGGACTCTGAGTCTGAGAGTTCACTGCCACATACCTGCTGCATGATAGCTGCCAGTTAAGCAATTATATTGAATATGAGTGCCAGATGGAGACAACAATGCCTGTTCTGTATGCAGCATTTTGCATAGGGTCCAATAGAGAGTACTTGCAATAAATATTTGTACTCTTATTTCCAGTCCTCATTCTCCTCACCTCTAAGTCCTTTCCATTATATTTCCATAATACCATGATCCCGAGTCCAGCATTCTAGGCTGATTTTATTAAAGAAGTTGCTACCTGTATTCTTCTGGCATTTTCTATTCCACAGTGCATTTGTTTCTTCTTTAAACAGCTGAGTTTTAAAGACAGGTTTTAGCAAGTGTTCTCAGCATCCCAAATGTATCCTTGAATAATCAAATAGAAAGAGAACAGCTTCCCAGACACCATTTCTGTGAAGAGAATTGCTCTGATCAAAATGCCTCCTTCACTGAATGACCTTTCTGATAAGACTAAATTGAAATGGCTTAAGTACTCATTATAGCTTTACTTAACTTTGCAGCTGATTCCTGCAAACTGAATCCATTGAATGTTTGAATGGCATCAAAATCAGCATTCTGGGAAGAAACACTGAAGCTTTCAAAATAGTCCTTGGTGGTTTCAGGTGGGTTCTTTCCAAGCAATAGATTTTTAGCTGAGGCTGCGAGTCAAGCCACACCACTACTTACCAGTAATTGTTATCTGCCTCTTCTTTCTTCCATTTCTACACCTAACTGTCAAATGTTTTGTGGCAATATCTTTACATCCAGTTGTTAAAGTAATATCTTTCCCTTTCATGCAACAAGATACATGCAAAGCACTGTACACAAATGATGGTCATCTATCCAAAAGGTAGCTGAATATCTACAATGTGCCAGGCACTGTTCTAGATGTGGCAGGTGGAAAAAAAATAAATGAAACAGACAAAATTCCTGACCTCATAAGTATATACTCAAGTGGGGGAGAACAATTGAATAAACGCATCATGTAGCATATTTCATCTTGACAAATGTGATGGAGAAAAATTACACAGGGCTGCGAAGAGGAAGCCTGGGGGCCAGGGACAGACTCACAGAGATGATGATATTTGAGGCAAGATCTAAACGAGGTAAGGGACAAACATGCCGCTGCTGTTTTTCTCTTTCAAATCAGAGAAACAAGGGCCTGAGGTGAATCACATTTGGGAAACGGCAAGGGAGCTGAGACAAGGTGGGAAAGTGGCTGGGCATGAAAACAGAAGGTTCTCTGGTGCCCAGATGCTGACAAAAACATTCAGCAGTCCTGGGGACTCTGTGTGCCAAGACAGGAGAATGGCAAGCATTGGCTGTTCTCTCTAAATACCAGGCTGCCCATATTTGGTTAGCAATAATTGATTCTCAAGAGTTAATGCACTACCATCTATTTTGATATTGTACTCATCAAATCTACTTATTTACTACTCCGTTCTCAGAATTTTTCACTTATTCTGACAGATGATTATTATAGTTAGCATCTATGGTACAACGTGCTACAGATTTAGAGACGAACAATATGCCCTCAAATATTACGGCAAAGACTCAGGAGACCCAGGTTCAATCCCTGAGTCGGGAAGATCCCCTGGAGAAGGGCATGGCAACCCACTCCAGTATTCTTGCCTGGGACATTACATGGACGGAGGAGCCTGGTGGGCTTATAATCCACGCGGGCACAAAGACTCAGACACGACGGAGTGACTAACATACCAAGCCATGTTTTCTCCCCACCCCCTACCTCCATCACTGCCAAACACAAAGCTTGACTACATTTCCCAATCTTCTTTGAAATCAGTAAGGGCCCCCTGCCAAAGTTTTGACCAAATTGAATGTCAGAAGAAGTGATGCATTCTCTTTGCAGGCTTAGCCCCCTAAATAACTCCATGGAGCTCCTCCATGGTCTCCCTCTTCCCTCATCAGCTGGAAAGATACAGAGAACCAGAGGGTGACTCTGAGACGCTGGGATGGTTGGAGTCATTGAAAGATCCAGATCTGGGGGAGAATATCTGTAGGGAGCAGACTCTATTTTCTCTGCCACTCTCCACCCACCACATAGATCTGGGCTATGAAGAGAGAGAAACAAACTTTATTGTATTAAGCCACTTGACGTAGTGTATTAAGCCACTATTTGTTCAATAGTCTGCCTGCATTGATGATTACAAAGAACTTACCTTTTAGTGGAAAAAAGAACCACTGACAATGTTGGTAATAACAGCTACAGTAAGTGAAGTATACATTTCTCTAGGATTCAGCAATGTATTGAAAGGATTAGGGAAAGTCTAAAAAGAGTTAAAGCTTGTGTCATGATTAAAAGAAAGGGTAGCACTGACCTGAGAAAGCAAGGTGAAACAAGGACATCCCAGGCAGAGACCAGCACATGCAAAGGCGCTGAGGCACAGCAAAATAGGGCCCATACTGTTCCCACCTCCCACTGCAGTGGGAACTATAAAGCAAATGCCCTCTGGACTGGAGATTAGGATGTGTTAGGGTGTATGGGGATGATGGCAGGATGGATTGGTAAGGATCAGATCTTAAAGGCCCTACACACCATCCAAAGGAGTTAAGACTTCATCTTGAATGAGATGGAAAGAGAAATAACACGGACGAACTCAAATCCAACCTTCCTCTGGATTCCATTTGCACTATCTCAGCCCCCCTGGTTTTCTCCAAGATTCAGTGTATCTATCATTAACAATATGTCCATATTCTCAAAAAGGTAAGTTTTCAGAGGGCAGGCTCTCTCTCTTCTTCTAATTTGGTTTTAAAGCTAAGAAGTAGGCATTCAAAGTATTTACTGTATTTAAGTTAAGAAAGCACTTTCCTTATATTTAGTTTTGATTCATAAGTAAACCATCAGGGAAAAAAAAGGAGTTCAGTTATATATTCTATGCTGCCTCTGCTCTAGGCTGGAGGAAATCAACGAGTGGGGTGCTTATGATGGAGTGTCAGCGTGTCTACCAGGAGCTCCAAAACCCCAAGTCGTGGCTATTACACAACAGGCTCACTCACAATTTCCACTCCTGCTTCTACTGAGTCTGGTAGCGTAATAATTCAACCATCAAATGAAACCATTTCTGATTAAATATATGCTGGGCATTTTCCATACAGTGTCATTAACCACAATACCAGCTGTTACTATCTTCATTTTATAGATGAGAAAACAGTTTCCAGGGGTTTCAAAGTCATATATACATATACTTGTAGAGCCAGAATTTGAATCCAAGTCTGCCTGACTCGAAGCCCTGGGTCTATCACATCCCGCACAGTCTAACGTTACAGGAGCAGGATCTCTGTGCTTCAGAAAAGTCTGGGGGTTCTGAGTCCAAAGCACCATTTATTTTGAGACTTGAATTTTATCTTAAAATTCCTATGAACTCAGTATGCTTCTTAATGACAAAACTGACTTTTAAAAAATTACTACTTCCCTGTTTGAATTAATTGCCATAAGAAAAGGATTATACATGTGTAACCTCATCTCGGCAAGTCTTTAACAACAGTGACTTGCCATGATTACCTTGGTTTTTAATGCTGCTGACACGAGGCCACACACCCCTACAGGGTATGCTCTGGAGGTTAAGAAGCCAAAGGCTTCATCAGGCATCCCCATCACCTTCTTTCCACACTTCAGGGATGTACCTGGGACAATACCATGCTTGACCCTGGAGCAGCAGGGCCTCTGAGGACTTGTAACTCTACAAATGCCCTCCAGTTAGGCGAACAAGATGACAGGTCTGGCAGGGGCTGAGCTGCACAGTCTTCTACTTGGGGGATGGCTCGTCAAGTAAACACTGCTGAAAACTCCTATCTTGCTCAGTGTTCCTGTCTATTCACCTCTGCCAAACACAGTGACTTTGGTCTTGGCTATTGTCCATGTACATCAGTCCGTAGCAGAGAGGAAAATAAGATGAAGTAAAAGATGGCTTGTCCAGAAAATTCTGGAATAATTACTAATTTGCAGGCATAGGGCAGCAAATTTTAGTGCTCTTTTTCTGTGACTAGCGTGGGCCTCTCCCCTTGGTTTGATCATGACTTCTAAAAATTCACCTGAGTCAATCACTAATCTGAGAAAAGACTTAAAAGTGACTACAGCCAACTTAGCGAGGAAAAAGCAGTTGGCTCCAAGCAGATTTATGAAGTTAGAGAGATGCTTTGTTTTGGTTCAGTTCTGTCCTCTTGTATCTTTGTTATTTCTTAGTGGAATATGGACTTCAGAGGCAGAGGCTTCGGTTCATATCAAATTCTGTGATTATGGAAATATCTGTTAATCACCCATAACATAGTGATTAAACATTTTTACATACTCCATTTAAAGCTATTGTAACATATTGGCTATAATCCCTCTGCTGTACAACATATTCTTGTGGCTTCTTGATATCAATGCAGGAGACATGGGTTCAATCAGTGGGTTAGGAAGATCCTCTGGAGGAGGAAACAGCAACCCACTCCAGTATTCTTGCCTGGACAATCCCACAGACAGAGGAGTCTGGGGGGCAGGGAGGGGCTAAAGTTCATAGGGTAGAAAAGAGTTGGACATGACTGAGTGACTGAGTACACACCTCTTAATCCCCTAGCCCTGTCTTGCTATTCCCCCCTCCTTTTCCTGCACTGATAATCACTAGCTTGTTTTCTGTGTCTGTGAGTCCCCTTCTATCCTGTTATGTTTGTTTTACTTTTTAGATTCCACTTACAAGTGGGATAATGTACAGTATTTGTCTTTCTATGATTGTTTTACTAAGCATAGTACTTCTCAGGTCTATTCATATTGTTACAAATGAAAAATTTCATTATTTTTCATGAATGAGTAGTATTCCATATTATACATACACACAGCATTTTTATTTATCTATCGATGGATACTTAGGCTACATCTTAGCTATTATGGTGAAAGAGGAGAGTGAAAAAGTTGGCTTAAAGCTCAACATTCAGAAAACGAAGGTCACGGCATCTGGTCCCATCACTTCATGGGAAATAGATGGGGAAACAGTGGAAACACTGTCAGACTTTACTTTTGGGGGCTCCAAAATCACTGCAGATGGTGATTGCAGCCATAATATTAAAAGATGCTTACTCCTTGGAAGGAAAGTTCTATCTAGAAGACCAACCTAGATAGCATATTGAAAAGCAGAGACATTACTTTGCCAACAAAGGTCCATCTAGTCAAGGCTATGGTTTTTCCAGTGGTCATGTATGGATGTGAGAGTTGGACTGTGAAGAAGGCTGAGCACTGAAGAATTGATGCTTTTGAACTGTGGTGTTGGAGAAGACTCTTGAGTGTCCCTTGGACTGCAAGGAGATCCAACCAGTCCATCCTAAAGGAGATTAGTCCTGGGTGTTCTTTGGAAGAACTGATGCTAAAGCTGAAACTCCAATACTTTGGCCACCTCATGCGAAGAGTTGACTCATTGGAAAAGACTGATGCTAGAAGGGATTGGGGGCAGGAGGAGAAGGGGAAGACAAAAGATGAAATGTCTGGATAGCATCCCTGACTTGACAGACATGAGTTTGGGTGATCTCCGGGAGCTGGTGATGGACAGGGAGGCCTGGCGTGCTGCGATTCATGGGGTTGTGAAGAGTTGGACACGACTGAGCAACTGAACTGAACTAGCTATTATAGTATAAATAATGCTGCTATGAAAACTGGGGTGTATGTATCTTAGTGTTTCTGTTTTCTTCGAATATGTATCTAGTAGTAAGATGGCAAATTAGATGGTAGTTCTATATTTAGGTTTTAAGAAGCCTTCATACTGTTTTCCATGGTGGCTGCATCAATTTACATTCTGACCAACACCGTGCAAGGGTTTCCTTTTGGCCACGTTCTCTCCCACGTTTGTTATTTTTGCTCTTTTTGATAATAACATCAAGAACCTCATTTGAATATTCCCCATATTTTCAGTAAATATTAACCGCATACCAGTTGTATTCTGGACTTGATTTCAAGTGCTAATAATATAATGATGGACAAACTAAGGTCCTTATCTTAGGCAGCTCATTGCAATAATAAAGTGTGGAAACTGCTTTGATAAAAAGACTAAATGAAAGACAGTATGTTAACGCAAATGGGGTGCTTAGTCAAATTATATCTTTCAAAAGAACAGAGAGATCTCTGAGAGAGTTCTGAGTCCACCATAACCTAAACCATTGGTTGGAAAGAGCCAGATGCTGTATCTATGTGTTGAGAAGCGAGGGTAGATAGGAGATAGAGAAGGATACAGAGACAGAGAGTCACATCTGGCAGATTAGAAGGAAAGATACATGAAAAGTCAGCAAATCTGAGGTTGGCTTAACTATGTCTCAGGCTCAATATAAGTTTAAGTCTCAAATCCTCTCATTTCCACCCATCTGTTCATTCACTGTGCCAGGAACTATTCTAGGTGTTGGAGTCACAGACATGAATAAGTCATACATAAGTGAAAATTGATAGGCAGGCCTTTCAGAAAAGTTCCTTAAAAAGGCACCTGAGACCTCACTTTCGCCACCCCTTCTAATTCTTCCCTGCCAGCTGGAATGCAGATCTGAAGTCTCAGTGGCCATCCTGTGCCATGACATGATTTTGGAGAAGGAAAGGACCAGCTAGGAAAGGAGAGCAGGGAGAGCGTTGGAATTACCTTCCTCTGAATTTCTTCTACATGACAGAGAACATGAATTGTTTAGTTAGTATTATTTGGGGGAACTTTCCTGGAGGTCCAGTCATTAAGACTTTACCTTCCAATGCAAGGGGTATGGGTTTGAACCCTGGTTGGAGAGCTAAGATCCCACATGCCTTGTGGCCAAAAAACCAAAACATAAAACATAAGTAATATGACAGATTCAATAAATGCTTTATATTTTTATAGTATATTCTACACATTTTATATTATATTTTATTTATTTTAAATTGAAGTATAACTGATTAACAATACTGTGATAGTTTCAGGTGGATACCAAAAGGATTCAGGCATACTGGTCCACATTAAAACAAAAGCTTTAAAAAAAAATTATTTGAAGGTTACACTATATTCAGATGACACTGATTCATACTAATTTAGAGAGATAGCATTCCAAAGTTTAAGAAAGAGTAGTCAGACCTGAATTTGAATCCTGAGTCAGCCAAATATAACCTGTTTCCTCCAACCAAAATAGTACCTACATGACAGGGTGGGTAAAGGGATTTTATATATATATATATATAAAGGGATTATATAAATAAGGGCCTAACATATTGTAAGTATCCAATAAATACTAATTAGATTAGGCATTACTAATCAGATTAGGTGGAAATAAATAAATAACTTCCAAACAAAAATATACCCCAAAACTCTTAGGAGCCACCAAAATCCCTGCTGCTGCTGCTGCTAAGTTGCTTCAGTTGTGTCCGACTCTGTGCGACCCCAGAGATGGCAGCCCACCAGGCTCCCCCGTCCCTGGGATTCTCCAGGCAAGAAAACTGGAGTGGGTTGCCATTTCCTTCTCCAATGCATGAAAGTGAAGAGTGAAAGTGAAGTCGCTTAGTTGTGCCCGACTATTCGCAACCCCATGGACTGCAGCCCACCAGGCTCCTCCATCCATGGGATTTTCCAGGCAAGAGCACTGGAGTGGGGCGCCATTGCAGATCCTAAAAATCACTCCATTAAAGCAGGGAGGGCTGTGACGGGAATAGGAAATCTTCTGGGGAAGAACTGGAAGAAAATTTGAACTGAAATTAGAAAAATTATTGAATTAAGTATATTTCTAAGTAAGTGTATCTCCTTAACCAGTATAGGTGTCTGTAAGATATTAAAAGAGATAACTTACGGATACCTCTTCATTCATTACTCTGCTATTAATTTATGTTGAAAGTCACACTACCCGCAATGTATTCACCAGAGCACCATCAGTCTGGGAAAGCAGCAAAAAAATAATACAAATATTGGTTTGCTCTGTTCTGAGGAACACGGGTAGCAGCTTTCATTTACTTTCAGAGTTAATTAGTGTTGGCCTTAGGCCCAGACCCTGAATCATCAGTTCTTTTCCTCAGTTGCTTGCCAATGAGCAACAGAGTCCACAAGAGGTACAGGATGATGGCTACACAACACACATGCTCCAGGGTTAACCCCTGGGCAAATTTTTTGAGAACTGAAAGTTAAAAACACAGCGGTGCATTACAATGACAGTGATGAAAGCCCCTCTAAATTTTTCCATCTTTCTGAATTCTTTTTAATAAAGACCTGGTTATTTGTTCATGATGGACAGCAAACTCTATCAGAGAGATGCCTGTGGCCCCGGGTCACTCTCTGATTGGTTAACAGGTCCTCACATAGTCCACTTGATTAAAAAGCTTAAATTACATAAGCCTTCAGGACAAGACATTTTCCCTCTAGGAAAACTTACCATGATTGTAATACCACACGGATGGACAAAGTGGGATTCACTCAATAAATATTTATTGACTCTTACGAAGTAACAGGCACTGTGGCAGTTTATCTGCCCTTCTCAATTGGTACTCCTCTCTCCTGCTAACTGCAGACTCATACATTCCTCAAACCTGCTAGGGAAACTGTATTTTCTTATTCTACTATAGGTCCAGATATCCCTGGACAATATTCCACACAAGTCCCAAGTGACCACAGTGCCATAGTGATATGCTCTATCCCACTGGAGGGGATAGGAAAGACCTTGCAGGAATATCAAAAATTCTTTTGCCACTTCTCATTGACCTCCTTTCAGCCTTTGACTATAAGGACAGAAGCCAGCTCTGAGTTAATCTTCACAACGGTAACACAAGATTCTGTGTTCATATATGCGTGCATATTATGTGTGTGTGTGTGTGTGTGTGTGTGTGTGTGTGTGCGTGTGTGTACATGCATTTTCCTTACAAGGACTCACCTCTAATCGCTAAGGTCCTGACTTTGTACTCTACTTCACCCAGCATGTGAGCCAAGCTTGAATGAGACTGTCCATATAATGAGACTTTTCCCAACAGGTAATCAATTAAGTTGTACTGTAGATAACTTTGTATTCTGGAACAACCCTGGATTTACGGAGACTCCCCACACAAGAACCTTTTTCGACCTCTACAGCATAAGCCTAGTATATAGCACCTAGCTTTCCACCTCTGCTTCCTCCTTTGCACAAAGCTACACCTGGAGGTTAGAAATAAACCTGACCTGTTCAGCAGAAGCTCTGTGATCCAGTCCAGTGCTTCAGCACTCTGTCCAGGGTCTGGATTTTATTGCCAAGATTTCCAAAACTGCCCCAGTTCCTGATGAGTGAATTTACTGAATACTTGAATTTCAGCATCAGAGGTGCTAAGAACCCTCGGCCAACCACCACCTTCTAAATTACACCCCCTTAGATAACAATGTCAAATCCATTGCAGCCCTTTGGACACTGCCAGGCTGGCCTTTCTCCTTGGAAACTAGCCATACAGCTGGCTTAGTTCCTGCCACCCTTGTCTCTCTCGTCTCTTTGCTAGTCATGAGGGGAAAGTTGCATTACGCCTATTGATGGAGTCTCCCTGAGTTATGACACACACACATATGTGGCACTCTATTTATGTTTGCACACCTGAAGAGCTGTAAATATGAGTGTATGTATATGCAAATACACTGACACACCAATATATAGACACACACTCTCAAAAGACTCACAGTGTTATGGCAATTGCTTTAGAAAACATCACCTGCATCCATTGCCTTACTGAAACTAGTCATGAAAATAAGCCTCTTGGGGTAAAAACCTAAAAGAAATCAGGAGAGAGGAGATAAAAATATTACAATGGCTCTACAGAGCAGGTTTTGTCTCCTAGGGAGGCAACATTACATTTAGGAAATAATGTCAGAAACTCCAGGGAGGCTCCCCAAGCCAACAATCTTTCCCAGGGGCTCTCATGTGCCTTTGAATAAATAAGTGCTATCCTGCACTTAGTCACTCAGTCATGTCTGACTCTTTGTGACCCCATGGACTGCAGCACGCCAGGCTGCTCTGTCGGTGGGGATTCTTCAGGGAAGAATACTGGAGTGGGTGCCCATGCCCTCCTCCAGGGGATCTTCTCAACCCAGGGATCGAACCCAGGCCTCCCTCATTGCAGGCAGATTCTTTACCAGTGATTGAGCCACCAGGGAAGCCCCCAAATACTGGGGTGGGCAGCCTACCCCTTCTCCAGGGGAGACACTCCACAGGTGGGATTTAGGCTCAGAACCCAAATGCTCCATGGAAACCTAGAGCCTATATATCCTGGTGACACCTAGGTTATGTTTTTCATTTCTTCCCCCCTCTCATTTACAAAAACAAGCCAAAAAAATTTTTCATCAAATGCATTTTCTGGTTCCCATGGTACCAGCTGCCTGACACAGGTTCACTTTGCTTATTTCCAGAAACTGCCTAATCCCTAACTGAAATTTACTGAGTAACTGACATTTAGAGTAAAAATATTTTGTCCCTTCTTCCACAGTCAAACAGTCCTAGCTCATTGTCCTTTTATTCCTTTTCCCAAAGGAAGACTGAGTTCCTGGATGATGGCTATCAGTCCAGGTTCCCTGAGTGAGTGGTTATTTACCAAAGGTCTTGTGCACAAGGAATTTGGCCTCTTTCTCTTCCCTACTCCACCCAAATCAGTGAGAGGTATGTTCCTGGGTATGCATATCTCCTCTGAAGACCCTGTGTACCTTGAGTGGATTGTTCGACTCTCCACTTACAGTGGTAGAAAGAGAGCAGCCCCATTTGAATCTCTTGTAAGAGCTGCCTCCTCCAATTTGCTCCTCCTCCATCAGTAGCAAAAATGCTGTGATAGCTCTCCTCCTGCTGATTTGTTTCTCAACTGACACTGAAATCAGAGAGGGAAGGTGAGAGCTATTTATTGAGCCCAATGAAGGATATAAGAGCTTTTCCAATGAGAAAAAATTTAATGATGGCTTGGCTCTCTGTACCTAAGAGATGAAAAGGCACTGTAGAGGTGGAGAACACTTCAGACAGAAAGGCTGAAAACCTGAAAAAATTAACTTCACAATTAGCCAGCTCCTTCTCTTTCCCCTTTACTTTGGATTTAAAGGAATCTGTGTTTCCAGCAAGTTTTAAAAATGAAAATTCGTATGAAAATGCCTGTAAAGGTAAGAAAACTGAAGCCCAGAAAGATGAGATAACTTTCCAAAGATCACAAAGCAGAGCTACAGGTGGGATCCATGGTCCTCTGTCAGTATCTGAGGCCCCGTTTTATCAACATCTGCTACAGTGAAGGTAAGCATCAACAAAACATAAAGGCAACATACTGGATTGGGGAAGATATTTGCAAATGATATGTCCAAGAAGGGGTTAATATCCCAAATATATAAAGACCTCATACAATTCAACAGCAAAAAAAAAAAAAAAGAATTTGATTTAGAAATGAGCAGAGAAACTAAACAGCCATTTTTCCAAAGAAGATATACAGTTGGCCAATAGGCACAAGAAAAGATGCTCGACGTTAATAATCATCACAGAAATACAAATCAAAACTGCGATGAGATATCACCTCACACCTGTCAGAATGGCTATCATCAAAATGACAAGGAACTAATACATGCTGGTGAAGATGTGAAGAAAAGGGAACCCTGGTGCACTTCTGGTGGGAATGTAAATTGGTGCAGCCACTGTGGAAAACGGTATGGAGGTTCCTCAAAAAAATATAAAATAGAACTACCACACAATCCAGCAATTCCACTCCTGGGTATTTATCTGACAAAACTCAAAAACACTAACTCAAAAAATATATGCACCCCAACGTTCACTGTAGCATTACTCACAACAGTCAAGATACGGAAGCAATCTAAGTGTCCACTGACAGAAGGCTAGATAAAGAAGCTGCGGTGTAGATGCAACGATTGTTGCGCTGTGCTTAGTTGCTCAGTCGTGTCTGACTCTCTGTAACTCCATGGACTGTAGCCCACCAGGCTCCTCTGTCCATCGGGATTCTCCAGGCAAGAATACTGGAGTGGGTCGCCATCTCCTTCTCCAGGGGATCTTCCCAACCCAGGGATCCAACCTGGGTCTTCCACATTGTAGACAGATTCTTCACCAACTGAGCCAGGAGGGGAAGACCAGGGGGAGGAGGATGGCAAAAAAAAGTAAAAAAGATGAAGGCAGCTGAAAGGCACAAAGTGCCATTTATAAAACAAGTCATAAGGATGCAATGGACAGCTCAGGGGATAGAGTGAGTAACACTGTAATAACTTTTTGTGGTGCATATAATCCACAAAAATATTAAGTCACTAGATTGTACACATGAAACTAAGAGAATATTGTAAGTCAGACAATTCAAAAAATTAAAACGAACCATCTATCAGTAAAGGGAAAGTAAGAACAATACCAATGACAACAGATATTTAAGTTGAAGCACTTACTTTATGCCAGATAGTCTTCTAAGTGCTTGATACATCAACTCATTCACAAAACCTGCTTCTGTACTACATGCTGCAAAGACAGGCATGAATAACAGAAGTGGTCCTTGTCCTTAGTCTAGCAGGAGTGACAGTCCCAAACATAGTGTACTTATTAGTATTTTCTCGGGCTCCAAACTCACCACAGATGTGACTGCAGATACAGAATTAAAAGACACTTGCTCCTTGGAAGAAAAGTTATGTCAAACCCAGAGAGGATACTAAAAAGCAGAAACATCACTTATGCTGACAAAGGTCCATATAGCCAATGCTATGGTTTATCTAACAGTCACATACAGATGTGAGAGCTGGACCATAAAGAAGGCTGGCACCAAAGAATTGATGCTTTCAAACTGTGGTGCTGGAGAAGACTCTTGAGAGTCTCCTGGACAGCAAGCAGATGAAACCAGTCAATTCTAAAAGAAATCAACCCTGAACATTCATTGGAAGGACTGAGGCTGAAGCTGAAGTTCCAATACTTTGGCCACCTGATTCAAAGAGCTGACTCATCGGAAAAGGTCCTCCTGATGCTGGAAAAGATTGACGGCAAAAGATAAGGGGGTGGCAGAGGATGAGATAGTTAGGTAGCATCACTGACTCAATGGACATGAATTTGAGCAAACTCTGGGAGATAGTATGTGGATAGAACAGGGATTTGTAATAATAGGAAGAAAAATTTAGGTGCATGGTTAAGAAGGAGTGGAATCAATGATTTTGATTACAGTTTTCATTGAAGCAGGTCGTGTAAATGTGGAAAAAGGAGTCTGCCGTAATCTCTTTTTAGAATGTATTAAGAAGAGTCAGACACGACTGAGCGACTGAACTGAACTGAACTGAAGTTAGTCAGCACATCCCCCAAATGGTGCATTCCAGGGCATTTTCATAGTTTCACTTATACTGGACAGGCATTAAATAAATTGGTGGGCTCCTCTAAATCCAGTGAAGGCATTATTATCAGGGAAAAGAAAACAATAAAAAGAAAGTAATATTTCTCTAGTGGCCAGATTGGAGAAAAAGAGCCTCTTATAACCTAGAAGTTAGAACTCCTTACAAATCATTCTTTATGATACCATTCTTGCATAGAATCATTATAACCTGACAGATCTTTCAAATTTTGACCAAACATGATTTTTGACCATTAAAAATTCTGCTAACTCAGAGCACATATACAAATTGCATACAGAAAAATATTGATCTAATATTCATGTAAAGTAAGACTCCACAGACTGAAGAAGAAATTCCAAGCCTGCTGAATGCCAGTAAGTGTCAAGGCAACTAATGAGCTGCAAAAACTCACTTGTAACAAATTGTCTCCTGGAGGATTCACTGAAAGACTCCCTAGAAAAGCAGGCTCTCTCCGCCAACCACGTTTTCCTCCATCCAAACCCAGATGGTGAGAGCCACCCCAGGGCTCCATCACTGCTTCTCTGTTCCGTTCTCCCAGGCTCTGGACAATGTCCTCTGTTCCCAAGGGCTTGTGAATCAGATGTGAACTCACGACACACACATCTTTCCGTTTAGCTCTGTTTTCACCTTGAGTGTTGCTTTGTTCATGAACAAGAGCAACAGCAGTCCCCGCCTGTTTTCAGCGTACAGTGCCCATGACTTCACACGGCGTGCCAGGGAGAGGAGGCATGCATCTTATCCAGCCATTAAGGAGCAGAATGTGGAGGTGATAAAACTGTGGGGTTTAGAGTCCAACAGACCTGAATTTGAATCCCAGTCCTGCTACTCACTGACGGTGTGAGCTTTGACACACTCATCACTTCTAGGAGTGCCATTTTCTCCATGTATAAATGGTGTTAAACCCAATCTCTCATGATGCTTAACTGAGATCATACATGTAAGATGATGCCTGGCACAGACAGTACCTGAAAAAATTTACCTTCCCTTATCATTCTTATTATTACTCAACAACTAGCCATCTTCTGATGTGTAAATGTATCTTTATACCCTGATCCCATACGTGTGTATGGCAGGAGATGTTGATGTGGTAAACTAGAAGTGAACAGAAACAAGGTCGAGTTCCTTGCCCTGTACGGACTGCTACGTGACTTAGGTGAGCTATTTAAATGTTCTGAGCGCCGAAGAATTGATGCTTTTGAACTGTGGTGTTGGAGAAGACTCTTGAGAGTCCCTTGGACTGCAAGGAGATCCAACCAGTCCATTCTGAAGGAGATCAGCCCTGGGATTTCTTTGGAAGGAATGATGCTAAAGCTGAAGCTTCAGTACTTAGGCCACCTCATGGGAAGAGTTGACTCATTGGAAAAGACTCTGATGCTGGGAGGGATTGGGGGCAGGAGGAGAAGGGGACAACAGAGGATGAGATGGCTGGATGGCATCACTGATTCGAGGGACGTGAGTCTGAATGAACTCCGGGAGATGGTGATGGACAGGGAGGCCTGGCGTGCTGGGATTCATGGGGTCGCAAAGAGTCGCACATGACTGAGCGACTGAACTGAACTGATTGTATAAGCAAGTATTTATAATTCAACACAATATATGACTATGTAAACTATGTATCTACATATAAAAAAATGTTTCTATTTCAGTCAGCTGTTCAGGATAAAGCATACACATTTTCACAGAATGATGGTTACAAAAAGCCCTTAAAGTTTATAAGCTAGCCCACAACAATATATTCACCTCAAGCGTAGCTTAAACACCATTCATTCGCGATGGAAAAAAATATTCCAAAGCAACAGCAATGACTCCAATAAAAGAAGGGAAGCAAAATAGAATTAAAAGGACAATGCAGTTGAATAAGGAATAATGTTTTCTATCAAGCGCTGAGGAAAGAATATGTAAAGAACAGAGTCTGCAGAGTTTGATGGAGATGCGGAGCTTCTGACATCAGTATGGAGATTCTCATGGACTGTGGAGACTGATTTCAGCTGGTTGTTTCCAAGGACATTTGGGTCATTTTTATTTCTCTTTCTTAATATTTTAGTTTCCAAAATGAACCACAGAGACAAACCATCAAACAGTTTTTTGTAAGCTAATAGGCAAGAATGAAAGAAATCAGGAAAGAAACAGTATGAAAAGGAAGAATATGAATATTTAGGTGACAGTGAATTACCTCAGAAATAATCACCAGAACTGTTAAATGATAACTGATAAATAACAGACAAACAATTGAAGAATAAAGGAAAAAGAAAAAAAAGTTACTTCTTATAGTTAACAGTTATTGAAAGTTTCCTTTATGCCAGGATCCATTCTAAATATTTCATGTCTATTAAAGTTATTTAATCTTCACTCTTAGACAAAAATGTGATTATAATCCTTATTTTATAGATGAGGTAACTGAGACCCAGTTATAAATACAGTAAATTGTAAAACCAGGATCTGAACCTAGACAATTTGGATCCAGAGCCCACACTTTCATGATAAGGCATATATATCAGGTTTGGGGTTATTTATTCATGTAAAGTATTTGATATCAGACAGTAAATACAGGGAAATATCCCAGCAATAGTCTCTGCCTTCATGAAGCTTATAATTGAGCCAGCTCAGTCAAACCTAAAGGAAATCAACCCTGAATTTTCATTGGAAGGACTAATGCTGACACTGAAGCTCCAATACTTTAGCCACCCAATGCGAAGAGCCAATTCATTGGAAAAGACCTTGATGTTGGAAAGATTGAGGGCAGGAGGAGAAGGGGATGAAAGAGGATGAGATGATAGCAGGGCACCATGGACGCAACAGACATGAGTCTGAGCAAAATCTGGGAGATGGTGAAGGACAAGAAAGCCCTGACATGCTGCCGGCCATAGGTTCGCAGAGCCGGGCATGGCCCACTGACAATCACCACAAACAGCCAACGGGTGGTCCTGCGCATGGACACAACTTGCTTTCCCAGCAAGTGAAGGGGTATCACCAGCTTTCCGCAGTAGGAATCTGAGAGCCATTTCTAACTCTGCACTTGTTTTCTCTTCATGTTACTCGCATTTTTATCACTCTTTCCCTCAATCTCTCTGTTTCAGCATAATGGTCACCGCCCCTGTTTAAGTCTGGGCAGCTCCCTTCTTCCTCCTCGTCCCTAGTCTTCCTCCAGGCGAGACACCTTGATCCTTGTCAAAGCTGTTTCCCTTGGTCCCATCTGTCTCTTTGACCCTGTAACAATTCTACTTTGTGTTGAGAAACTTTAAACCACTAAGGGACTACGGCAATATGCCTAAGGCACTAACTGTTATTTCAAAGACAGTTCAGAACTGTTAGTTCAAAGACAAAATCTTTTTAAAGGCCAACCATTGTCCTCTGGACTAACCAACACCCAGCCTCTCCTCCTCCTCATAACTGCAAGGTAAATCTACCTATTCCTGTAGTGCGGGTCCTCTCACAGGGGACACTCTTTTATTATTCAGACTGATCTTGGTATTGAGGAAAGTATTTCACTTGAGGGGTAAGGAGATTGGCATGTCTTCAGTTAAATTTTTTCTTAATTATTTACCTAACTTGATGTGGTGAAGTAGATAACGGCTTTGGATCCAGACACACATAGATTCAAATTTCTATTCTTCTGTTTTGTTTTTTTTTTTTTTTTCTTTTTTGGTGTGTTTTGTTTGTTTGCTTGCTTGCTTTTTAATTTTCATGGGAGTATAGTATGGCTGAATATACACACAGGCACACACATTTGATTGACAAAGTTGTGTTACTTGGAGGTGTACATTAAAGTGAATCAGTTATATATCTACGTACATCCACTCTTTTTTAGATTCTTTTCCCATGTAGGCCATTACAGAGTATTGAGTAGAGTTCCCTGTGCTAGACAGTAGCTTCTTATTAGTGACCTGTTTTAAATTTAGCAGTGTGGATATGTCAACTGGGTTCCCCTGGTGGCTCAGCGGTAAAGAAGCCACCTGCCAATGCAGGAGACACAAGTTCAGTCCCTGGTCCAGCAAGATACCCCGGAGGAGGAACTGGCAACCCACTCCAGTATGCTTGCCTGGAAATCCCCAGGGACAGAGGAGCCTGGCGTGCCGCAGTTCGTGGGGTTGCAAGGAGTCAGACACACGTTAGCGACTGAACAACAACGATATGCCAGTCCCAATCTTCCAGTGTATCCTCCCCCACTCTCGAGCCCTGGTGCCAGAAGCTTAGTTTCTACATCTCTCTTCTTCGTACCTGTGTGACTTTGGACACAGTTAACCCCTCCACAAAGGAGGAGCTAACACCACAGCTTGTACTGGGTGTGAGAATGAAAGGAAGTGAGCACTAACACCACGCTTGCATGTAATGCTCTCTTTTCAGGCCAATTATCTTTTAATGGCTGTAAACACGATCCTCAGTCTATGAATTTTTAAATGACAGAACTCAAATTGAGCATGCAGAGAAAAGGGGGTACTGGTCATTCTGTCTTATTTAAACGCTTCCAACTGATGCTTTGAATCATGATAAGTATGTTTCATTCGTTAATTTATTCAACAAACATTTATCAGATATCTATTCCGTGCCAGCCTCTAGTCAGGACGCTAGGGTACAGTAGCTAACAAGATCCACAAATACCTATTAGAACCGCACTGCATGTCAGGTTTTATAACTACACTGGAATACGTTTTTTCTATTTAGTTTACTTTACATTATCGCCTGAACGTTGAATGCCTTTCAATATAAAGGCCAGTTTGGGAAATGTACCCAATAACCATATTGGAAATCAGTGACTGGCAGTCCTGAGGATCATTTCAAACCGTTCACTCCCCCACAAGTCTTTCTTCCCCTGATAGGAACAAATAGGGGACAGCAGCGAAAATCTGCCTGTCTCTATATGCCAGGTGATTTATCCCATTTCCTTTTTATTCATTAGTAACTCCATGAAGTAGAAAATTCACAGATGGACAACTTGAAGTTCAAAATAGTCAGGTAACTTGGAGGAGGTCACGAAGCTACTAAAAGCCACATCTCCCTAGCTACTTGCACACTCCTGGTTCGTGAGTTCAAAATGTAGGCTACACAATGGTACACTTCAGGGAGTTGAAAGTATTGGTTTAAGCATTTGAAAATGCAATTTTATGCTCACAATGAGTAGTCCAGGGTGTTCTAATGGCAGAATAAAACTTTAGAACACAGAAAGAGGAGATACTGGCTTTTCTAACCATCACCTTTAAATGCTTTCAATTAATTCCTTAGATCTCTGCGGGTGGAAATTGTTGATGGGATGATCCATCTGCAGTCAGTCATCACTTCACTTTACCA
Organism: Budorcas taxicolor; assembly: GCF_023091745.1. Lineage (NCBI taxonomy): Eukaryota > Metazoa > Chordata > Mammalia > Artiodactyla > Bovidae > Budorcas > Budorcas taxicolor. Next base: position 11,453,028 of record NC_068934.1, on the reverse strand, counting down.
TCCTGGGCCCCTGGCTAGTTGGGGCAATTAGTCCCTGCTGGGCTGCACGCTCAGTGATTCTCACTGCTCACTTACCAGGAAGAGAGACCAGGATGAAAAAAACAGTACATGAAGGAGAGCTCTACCCTTTCCCTTGCTGACTATCAGGCCGAGCCTTTTTGCTAAGCATTTATGGAATAGTGCTATTATAAAAGGCTTCCCTGGTGGTTCCAACGGTAAAGAATCTGTCTGCAATGAGGGAGACGCGGGTTCAATCCCTGGATCGGGAAGATCCCCTGGAGGAGGGCATAACAACCCACTCTAGTACTCTTGCCTGGAGAATCTCATGGACAGAGGAGCTGGGCAGGTTATGGTCCATAGCATCACAAACATGACCAAAGTGACTCAGCATGCACGCACACGACTATGAAGTGAACCTGCTAAGAGACAATTTCCATGATGGGTGAGAGGAGTTGGGGGACGAATAGGTGATACCCAGAGAGAAGCTGGGCTGATAATTCACTAGACTGTGTCATGTTGATGATGTCTGCTCTGCAAAGGAGCACAAATAAGCTAGGAGGAGAGCCAAACAGAAAGACAGTGTAGCCCTCTATACCACTCGTTCACAGTATAGACAGAACAACAGAAAGAAGATGCCAGAAATCCTGTAAATGTCTCGATGGACACAGACCATGTTTCTCTGGACCATCACAAAATCCGCAGTCCAGAGAAAGCATAATTTATGATGAAGACTGTCTATGCAGGGTAAGCTCAGTAGCTGAGTTTTGTTTAAATTGGGATAATGCACAAAATGAGGGAGTGAATAAAACTGTCTAACCCCTACAAACTAATATCTACAGACTGCTTCTCATATGTCAGGCACTATTCTAAGTAAAGCCTGAAATAACTCATTTAATGTTCACTGCATTGTCCTAGGTGATAGACATTATCACTTCCCCCCTCATATTACCGGTCTAAAACTGAGACACGCAGAGGTTGAGGAACATATCCCAAATCACACAGACAGTGAGCAGAGTAGCGGAGATTTGAAGTTAGGCAGTCTGACCCTAGTGTTGGGTCAGAGCAGAACTAGACCAAGGTTCTGTTCTTGTGATCTGTGCACTGAAGGCTGGTCCATCCATGCTGGTAAGATACTATCCTCCTCCTGTGAGAAAGACAGATGGAGGAAGGTCATCACCAGGATGCTTGGGAAATAGTCTGATGCAGTGAAGAACACACCGAAGCATACATCGAAAGATTGTCATTCTGGTCCCAGTTGCATTCACTTGCTGACTATGTGACACCCTGGTAAATCACTTAAACTCTAGGTGGCTCAACTTGACAGCTGGAAGGACAAGGAGGCTGAGAGTACCTGGTCTGCTGACTTCAGGGAGCTTTGGTGAGGGTCATATGAAGATCTGGTAAAAGTCTTGGAACATTGTCACACAATAGGCAAATGGAAGGAAGGTTCTGGTTCTCTCCCACAGGAGCTGGGTGAAGGAACTGCCAAGGGAAAGGTCCTGGAAAGGGCCTGGGGAGGGGAGAACGCAGATCTGCTCCTCGGCTTGCCTCCTGGACTCTGGATGAGCCTTCATTTGGATTCGCGTGCTGACTAGCATGGGGGCCTGCAGCTCCAGGACAAGGTCTCCGAAAGTTCTGCCACTGGACCACAGTGCCAAGCCCCCCTTCCCAACAAACCCTGTGATCTCAGTGAATGAGGTCTCAGACCAGCCTTGCAGCCTCAGCTCCAGTTCAGCACCGACCTAATGTTCATCAGAGGACTCTAGGGAGCCCTAACTCTGGAGCTCAGTGACGCAGCAGTCACAGCGCCAGAGGCTCTATTGCTCTGATCCCAGGCCCCCTTCTCGTAGGTCAGAGTTATAAAGAGCAGGAAGTCTGGGCTGTCAAATTCTATGAATGTGGATTCCAGCATCAGATCGCCCATTGGGTCCATTTTAAATAAGCAGCATCAGCTTTCCAAACCTCAGTCTTCTCTTTATCACGATGCAGAGATACATAGCTCCTGCAGAGCAAATCAGCTTGGGGGATTCCCGACGAGGTCTCTGAAAATACAAGCTAAGTAACATTTAAACAGGGATCTGAAGGAAGAGTGAAAACTATCAAACAGAGAGGAAAGGAAAAGCATTTCTGGCAGAAGGAAGCACTCTGGGAGCACCAGAGACGAGCCCATGTGGTGGCTGAGCAGGAAGATGTGCAGAAAGAAGGAAACGGTCAGGAATCAAGTCTGAAAGGTGCTTCAACGAGGAGAACTCAAGCAAATCTGAGGTTCACCCTTATTGAGATTATCCACCTTCTCCCAGACTTACTCTCCTGTGTCTGTGAGGTGGTGATGCTGACAGAGATTCAGGAACCCGTGCTACATTAAGCTAAATTTTGCTTCCATGTCCTTTTGAGTTCTTCACTGCTTTACAGACAAGCACTAATAGTCAAGTTTAAGAATCACAGGCTACTATGATCTACTCCTGGGTATACATCCAGAGAAAATAATTCCAAAAAGGTACATGTACTCCTATGACCACAGCAGCACTATTCACAATAGCCAAGACATGGAAACAACCTAAATGGTCATTGACAGATGAATGAATAAGGAAGAGGCAGTACATATAGAAATGGAATATGACTCGGCCATAAAAGCATGGCACAGCGGCACCTGCAGCAACATGGATGGAACCAGAGCTCACCACACTAACGGAAGGAAGCCAGAAAGAGAAGGACAAACACGATACAACCCAGCCATAAAAGCATGACACAACGGCGTCTGCAGCAACATAGATGGAACCAGAGCTCACCACACTAACGGAAGGAAGCCAGAAAGAGAAAGACAAACACGATATGACTCATACGTGGGATCTAAAACACGACACCAAGGGACTTATTTACAAAACAGACACAGACTTGCAGAGATAGAGAGCAGATGTGTGGTTTGCAAAGGAGAGGGGGGTCAGGGAGGGATAGATGGGCAGCCTGGGATTAGCGGATACAAACTAATATATATAGAATGAATAAACAAGGCCCTACTGTATATACAGCACAGGGGACTACATGCAATACCCTGCAATAAACCATAATGAGATAATATATATATATATTTGAATCACTTTGCTGTATAGCGAAATGTACAGAAATAACACAACACTGTAAACCAACTATACTTCAATTGTCTACTTTTTTTTTTTTTTTTACAAAAGGAATCATGGGCTAAAAGTTTGATTTCAACCCAAGAATTAAAAACCCAAGTACTCTTTAAGTTTTTAGAAGAAAAACTGCCTTTGCTATATCAGCTGCTGAAAAGACAAGCAGCCAAGGAACAGGGATGAAATGAGAGTTTTCTACTCAAAGTTTATCAGCCTCCAAGCAACCCGAGCACTGGTGGGCTTGAGGACACTCAGCTGAGCACGTGCAGCTGGCAGGAAATGAACGGAAGGCTCAGCAGCAAGCCTGGATGTGCAGACGCACTGAGAGCATCAGCGAACCAGTGAGACGGGGTTCTGAGGCGAGAGGAGGGGTCTGAGAAACAAATTCATGGTGAAAACAAGCCATGCGATGTCCTATTGCTGAACCCAGGAGAAAAGGAGACGGTCCCCGATATAAACAAGTAATCTCTTAACACTGTTTTCCACATGGCAAAATATCCTAGCTATACATGTTGACTTGTTTTTAGAGGCAGGTTTCAGAAAACATCTATACCAACCAAACCAGGAACAAAGCATTTTGAACTTACACATTTCAAGTAGAAAGCCTGTGATTTAGCTTGGATAAATACAGCTTTTCTGTCCCCAAGCAATTTGTTTCACACTGAGATTCCCTCATGAATAAAATATATTCTGGAAACTATATACATATATACATAGTATCACAGATATTTAACCAGGCATCAGGCATAGAATAGGGGCAACATGTAATTATTTTCTACTTTTGCTACAATATCAAGGACTCAGAAAGTACTGGCAGATATGAAATGACAAACTGAAAAGCAGGAGATAATATCCCGTAACATTTAGCATTGATATTCATTCTGGCCTCTCCCTGAGTGTTAATTTCATTCCTCGTCTCAGCCTGAGTCTTCATCCGCTTTCAGTTTGCTCCCCTCACACCATAGTCTCTGTTGCCAGTGTCTTGGCTTCCTTTATACCACTTCTCTGGTTCTCTGTCCAGCAATCTGTTTTTAAGCTTCTTTACCCCACTCACCAATACACAGGGTGTCTAGCGCTTCACATAACATGTCTCAGAGCATGTTTATTGACAGACTGCCTAGGTAACAATGAATACAGAACAGGCTTTGCACAGAGACTTCTCTGGGGCTTGGTTTCCATGAAGTGTAGGGAAGGTTACCTAAACAGGTAAGTCAGTTCAGTTCAGTTCAGTCACTCAGTCATGTCCGACTCTTTGCGAGCCCATGAACTGTGGCACGCCAGGCTTCCCTGTCCATCACCAACTCCCCCAGAGCTTGCTTCAACTCATGTCCATTGAGTCAGTGATGCCATCCAACCATCTCACCCTCTGTCATCCCCTCTCCTCCCACCTTCAATTTTTCCCAGCATCAGGGTCTTTGCTAATGAGTCAGTTCTTCGCATCAGGTGGCCTAAGCATTGGAGTTTCAGATTCAGCATCAGTCCTTCCAATAAATATTCAAGGTTGATCTCCTTTAGGATGGACTGTTTGGATCTCTTTGCAGTCCAAGGGACTCTCAAGAGTCTTCTCCAACACCACAGTTCAAAAGCATAATTATTTGGTGCTCAGCTTTCTTTACGGTCCAGCTCTCACATCCACATATGACTACAGGAAAAACCATAGCTTTGACTAGATGGACCTTTGTTGGCAAAGTAATGTCTTTGCTTTTAAATATGCTGCCTAGGTATGTCATAGCTTTTCTTCCAAAGAGCAAGTGTCTTTTAATTTCATGGCCGCAGTCACCATCTCTGGTGATTTTGGAGCCCCCAAAATAAAGTCTCTCCCTGTTTTCATTGTTTGCCCATCTATTTGCCAGGAAGTGATTAGACCAGATGCCATGATCTTAGTTTTCTGAATGTTGAGTTTTAAGCCAACTTTTTCAATCTCCTCTTTCACCTTTACCAAGAGGCTTTTTAATTCTTCTTTGCTTTCTGCCATAGGGGTGGTGTCCTCTGTGCATCTGAGATTATTGATATTTCTCCCGGAAATCTTGATTCCAGCTTGTGCTTCACCCAGCCCAGCATTTCGCACGATGTACTCTGCATATAAGATAAATAAGCAGGGTGATGATATACAGCCTTGATGTAATCCTTTCCCAATTTGGAACCAGTCTGTTGTTCCATGTCTAGTTCTAACTGTTGCTTCCTGACCTGCATGCAGATTGCTCAGGAGGCAGGTCAGGTGGTCTGATATTTCCGTCTCTTGAAAAATTTTTCTCAGTTTGTTGTGATCCACACAGTCAAAGGGTTTGGCGTAGTCAATAAAGCAAAAGCAGATTTTTTTTGGAACTCTCTTGTTTTTTTGATGATCCAACGGATGTCGGCAATTTGACCTCTGGCTCCTCTGGCTTTTCTAAATCCAGCTTGAACATCTGGAAGTTCACAGTTCACGTATTCTTGAAGCCTGGCTTGCAGAATTTTGAGCATTACTTTGCTAGCGTGTGAGATGAGTGCAATTGTGTGGTAGTTTGAACATTCTTTGGCATTGCCTTTCTTTGGAATTGGAATGAAAGCTGACCTTTTCTGGTCCTGTGCCCACTGCTGAGTTTTCCAGCTTTGCTGGCATATTGAGTGCAGCACTTTCACAGATTACCTTTTAGGATTTGAAACAGCTCAACTGGAATTCCATCACCTCCACTAGCTTTGTTTGTAGTGATGCTTCCTGTGGCCCACCTGACTTTGCATTCCAGGATGTATGGCTTTAGGTGAGTGATCACACCACTGTTGTTATCTACACATGGACATCACCAGATGGTCAATACTGAAATCAGACCGATTATATTCTTTGCACCAAAGATGGAAAAGCTCTATACAGTCAGCAAAAACAAGACCAGGAGCTGACTGTGGCTCAGATCATGAAATCCTTATTGCCAAATTCAGACTTAAATTGAAGAAAGTAGGGAAAACCACTAGACCCTTCAGGTATGACCTAAATCAAATCTCTTACGAGTATACAGCGGAAGTGAGAAATAGATTTAAAGGACTAGATCTGATAGACAGAGTGCCTGATGAACTATGGATTGGAGGTTCATGACATGGTACAGGAGGCAGTGATCAAGACCATCCCCAAGAAAAAGAAACACAAAAAGCCAAAATGGCTTTCTGATGAGGCCTTACAAATAGCTATGAAAAGAAGAGACGCTAAAGGCAAAGGAGAAAAGGAAAGATATACCCATTTGAATGCAGAGTTCCAAAGAATAGCAAGGAGAGATAAGAAAGCCTTCCTCAGGGATCAATACAAAGAAATAGAGGGAAAAAATAGAATGGGAAAGACTAGAGATCTCTTCAAGAAAATTAGAGATACCAAGGGAACCTCTGTTCCTCCCATATATATGTCACCTTTTTTTTTCCCTGAAGCTCACTCCTTCTATCGTGGGCTGCAGTTTAGTCTTCCAGAGGAATTAAAAGTTTCCAAATAAATGAAAGACACATTGAGAGAACATCAGAAACATGGCAGGATTTCTGAAAATGAAAACACATTTCAAAGTCATCTTTCATTCTGTATTTTCTGTATCCTTTGGGCCAGCTGCAATTCCCACGCCCTGGGGAGCCTCTTCATTCATTTATAAGATCTGAAGCACTGAAGAGAGACCTTCCTTCAAGAGCAGTGCCTAGTGCACCTGTCAGTCATGTTCATGAACAGGAAATCTGGCTCAAGTCAGAAGCAAACGGGCAGCTACTCGGTCAGCCTCCGACTCCAGCCCTGCCTGCTTGTCTAAGGTCAGACATGAGGCACTGCCTGCGAGCACAGTTCTCTAGGAGAAGATGTCAAATCCATGTCTTTTGAGGTAATTGCCTTTGTCCAAAAATACAGCATGTTGTTTTTTGGGGGGGGAATGTGGGGGATCATTTTTAAATACCCAGCTTCTTGCTAACAATTTGTGTCATGCACTAGGCAACATTTCCCCCACATTCTGTACCTGCAGATCTCAAATAACAAATTACCCGGAACCTAAAGCACATAGAGCTGTTTCTGTTTAACAAATTCTAGAACTTTCTAAAGTAGTCTATCCTTACATAAAATAACCCCTCTACTTAATGGCATTTCATTGCCCTTCCCAACCTTTAACCAACCCTTAAGTTTCCATAGTATTAAAAGTCTGAAGAATTAAGTTATCATGAAATTGAGCTATGTTTTATCTCATCTCATAACCGAACTCTTCTCTGTGGATCTAATAAACAACTCACCCTGGGGTTCTTTCTTTCTTTCTTTTTTTTTTTTTTTATTCCCCTCTGCTACACCATCTGAAATAGAGCCAGAAAAACATCCACAAGAATAACAGGACTTGTGAGGGAATCTCTACCACACATCCCTTACATTTTTGTATCCTGCGTGCATCCTAAGTCACTTCAGTTGTGTCTGACTCTTTGTGACCCTGTGGACTGTAGCCCGGCAGGCTCCTCAGTCCAAGGGGTCCTCCAGGCAAGAATACTGGAGTGGGGTGCCATGCCTCCCTCCAGGGGATCTTCCCGACTCAGGGATCGACCCTGCATCTCTTACGGCTCCTGCGTCAGCAGGCAGGAACTTTACCACGAGCACCACCTGGGAAGTCCTTTCTGTATCCTAGAAAGCACCAGGAGGGCAGGAAGAAGGGGGAAGTCAAAGCTTTTGTCCCAGTGTCCTTTTCTGTGGAAAAAAACAAATCTCCAGCAGCAGCACCACCTCTTTCGTTGGCTACAGCTCTGCTGAACAAGCCTACAGTGGTTGCAGATTTCTGTGGTCGATCCTGCCTGCCCCGCCAATCCACCTCGAATCCTCAGCTCGGGAGGGAGAGTCTTTTTCTGCTATGGTGAATCTCTAGGCTGCCCTGTCATTGCCTGCTTTTTTTTCTTCTTGGCTTTTCCGTGGATGGTGTAGTTTATTCACTTTATTATATACCTTCTATTTCAAATACTTAAAATTGTTTCTGTTTTCCTCATTGAACCCTGATACACATTTTATATCATTTGTCCTTCTCTACTACAGAACACTGTGTGAAAATGGAAATTAGAGCCAGATATCCCTCATCCATGGAAAAGGCACTGGCACCCCACTCCAGTACTCTTGCCTGGAAAATCCCATGGATGGAGGAGCCTGGTGGGCTGCAGTCCATGGGGTCGCTAAGAGTCGGGCACCACTGAGCGACTTCACTTTCACTTTTCACTTTCATGCCTTAGAGAAGGAAATGGAAACCCACTCCAGTGTTCTTGCCTGGAGAATCCCAGGGACGGGGGACCCTAGTGGGCTGCGCTCTGTGGGGTTGCACAGAGTCGGACACGACTGAAGCGACTTAGCAGTAGCAGCATTCCTCATCCAGATTCTAACCAGAGCTTCTGCTGGAATAAGTAACCAGGCCTGAGTCTTCAGTTTCCTCACTGGTAAACTCCAACGCTGTAACATTTTATAGGATCGTCCTTGTGATTGAATGAGAATATGAGTGAGTAGTGCAGTTTCCATTAAGCATTAGTTACTACTCATCTAAACTCAGTTTTTAAACACATGATGCTGCTAAGTCACTTCAGTCATGTCCGACTCTGTGCAACCCCACAGAGCGCAGCCCACCAGGCTCCCCCGTCCCTGGGATTCTCCAGGCAAGAACACTGGAGCGGGTTGCTATTTCCTTCTCCAATGCACGAAAGTGAAAAGTGAAAGTGAAGTCGCTCAGTTGTGTCCGACTCTTAGCAACCCCATGGACTGCAGCCCACCAGGCTTCTCTGTCCATGGGATTTTCCAGGCAAGAGTACTGGAGTGGGGTGCCATTGCCTTCTCCGAAATACATGATAGGATACCTAAATTTCATCATTCAACTTTCAATATATTTTCCTAAAAAATATTTTCTAATTCCTACATGAGCATCTCCAGTAGTTTCGTTTACTGTTCTAAAAATCCCTACCTGCTTTTCTGTGCTAGGAATTTTTTTTCAAATTGCCTTGCCTTCTTAAATGAACTCAGTTTCACTCTCATGATTCATTCCTGCTTTAGCCTCCAGGTATTCAAAATGTACCAGGTCATTCTGCACTTCTGAAACATTTTTTTTTAATTATTATTATTATTTTTTATTTTTTTAAATTTTACTTTATTTTACTTTACAATACTGTGTTGGTTTTGCCATACATCAACATGAATCCGCCATGGGTGTACATGAGTACCCAACCCTGAACCCCCCTCCCGCTTCCCTCCCCATACCATCTCTCTGAGTCATCCCAGTGCACCAGCCCCAAGGATCCTGTATCCTGCAACGAACCTAGACTGGCGATTCGTTTCTTACATGATATTATACATGTTTCAATGCCATTCTCCCAAATCATCCTACCCTCTCCCTCTCCCACAGAGTCCAAAAGTCTGTTCTATACATCTGTGTCTCTTTTGTTGTCTCGCATACAGGGTTATCGTTACCATCTTTCTAAATTCCATATATATGTGTTAGTATACGGTATTGGTGTTTTTCTTTCTGGCTTACTTCACTCTGTATAATCGGCTCCAGTTTTTAATGACTGATATCACCCTGTTTTCTACATATCAGGTTTCACTCTGAGTAAGGTCACAATTAATTTTCCCTTCCTCATACACATACACATTAGATGTCAAACAACAAGGGATGTTCAATGGAAAAAAAAAAAGGAGAAATAAATGATGTTAGTTATTGAGTGACATAAATACATAATCAGGGGAACCGTGTTTGCTACAGTTTTGGCCCATGAAGTGACAACTGAGGATGGAAGGATTTCAGATGCAAATGAGCACTACACCAGGTGGTATAATACAGAAGTCCTGAACCTCACAGAGGGGGCATTTGTCTGCTGGCAAGCACAGCTGACTGCCATACTCAGGGATGCATCGGATGTATGCGACCCCAGAGGGAGAGCGGAAAACACCAACACGTGGTCCCCAGTTCTCAGGTGACTTTGCTAAATGGAGACATCACTGAGCAATAGGAAAGAACCTGAAAACAAGAAATATTATAAAATATACAGATACTTGTTGTTGGGAAAACTGCTAACTACCCTAACCATGAGAAGAACCTGATATAAAGGCTGCTCGGGGCTTCCTAGAGGCTCAGTGATAAAGAATCTGCCTGAAAATGCAGGAGATGTGAGTCTGATCCCTGACCTGGGAAGATCTCACATGCTGTGGAACAGCTCAGCCCGTGCGCTACAACTACTGAGTCTGTGCTCTAGAGTCCGGGAACCACAGCTGCTGAAGGCCGTGCACTCTGGGGCCTGTGCTCCTCAACAGGAGAAGCTGCTGCAGTAAGAAGCTCGCCAGAGAAACCAGAGAGGAGCCCCCATTGTCTGCAACTAGAGGAAAGCCCCCTCAGCATCGAAGACCCCGCACAGCCAAACATAAATGATTCTTTTTTTTAAGCTTCTTGACACACGGCACAGCACAACACAGTAGGAAGCAGCTGTCAGTGGCTCCTTCAACTTTCCCGTATGAGAGAGTTACGGCTTACCATGGCTCACAGTTTTTGTAGCCAAATGTATATAAAAGAAATCACTATGTCATAGTCAAGAAAAAGAGAATATATATCTCAAGAAACCCTTTTGTTTTGCTGGTAAAAATTTAACTTCTAAAGTGCTTGACATCAAAGGTATGTGATTCAGTTATAAGAAAGATACACTCACATGGAATAATCTCATTTCCTTCATTTCTTTATTCACATAGGTACTAAGCCCTTATTCCAGTAGAGATGTATACAAGCACAGTTTGGGGCCACTGAGGGAAGAAACATTCTACTAAAGTAGCAAATATTAAATATATATGGTTGGGTTGTGTCAAAATGTATAATTTATACCTAAAATTTATCATGTAATCAAGAAACAATGTCAGTCTGCTTTTTTTTTTTCCATTAATTTGAAAGTTTATCAGTTGCCTTGGTTTTCTACGGCTGCCATAACAAAAATACCACCAGCTAGGATGCCTAGACGGTATGAAGTTTATTTTCTCAGTTCTGGAGACTTGAAATCAAAGATCAAGGTACCAGCAGGGTTTATTTTCCCCACGGCCTCTCTCCTGGGCTTGCAGCTGGCTGGCCTTTTGCTGATTCTTCACATGATCAACCGCCTGCACAAGAACACCCTTGGTATCACTTCTTCTTACAAATATATCATCTTTATGGCCTCATTTACAGATTTTTCTTTTAAATGTGGAAAGTCTTTATTGAATTTGTTCAATACAGCTTCTACTTTGTACATCATTTTTTTTTTTTTTTTTAGCCACCAGGCACAAGGGATCTTAGCTCTTTGCCAAACCCACACACTGCACACCCTGCATTCGAAGGCAAAGATTCAAATCCAGGACCACCAGGATAGTCCCTATGACCTCACTTAACCTTAATTATCTCTTAAAGACCCAATCTCCAATATAGCCACATTTTCTAAGGTATTGGAGGATAGGGCTTCTAAGTTTGGGGTGGGGGGAGGGGTCACAATTTCTTCCATGACACAAGATAAAATAATTCGATGCCACATCTTTATTTTCTTAATTCACTTACATAATGCCACGAAGGAAAAGGCACCGGGAGCCAAACCACTGGGCTCTAGAACCTGTCTTTCTTCAGCGTCTGGACATTCAGCCCCTGCCCACTCCGAATGAGTATCTCTGTCTCAGTATCTCTCATCAGCATGAGGCTGCATGAATATTTCTAAAGTTATCTCCCTAACAGGCTGGATTTTTAAACAAATCAATTTCAACCAACACATAGGCCATGTAGAAGCCCAGCTCTCCATTTATGTTAATCACTATATTGTTTCCAAGTCTACAACTGATCTTTAAAAACACCTCATCTAGAGAGTCATAAATAAAATTCTCCTCTTTAAACAATGTGTCAATTCAATGGGCACAAGTCTCTAAGACTGCTCACCGAAGTACCCAGTTACATGGGGCAGTCCCTGCCCGAAAATTCGCACTCCAAAAGATTTAGCAGAAACCCTTCTTTTAATTGTTTTATAACTGAAACAATTATCCAGGATAATCAATATTAACAACATTATGTCCTTCCTTAGCACTATGGCATTCCTCTATACACCCAGGTTCTTGGTGCAGCAGTAATTCAGTGAACAAAAATAATGCAAATATAAGTTCTTATTTGTGGTAGTCATCTCTTAATAAACTCCATTCCCTCTGCCAAAATGTTCATCCTAGGACATTTCTTTCTCCACAGGGAAAAACCCTTCAGGCAAGGTGAGCTTAGATGTGACCCTTCCCGCCTTCCTTGTCTACACATTATTAGGAGTCTCTCTCACCCACCTCCTCTCCCTGATGGATTATGAGATACTCAAAAGCAAAAGGAACAGTATATTATCTGTCAATAGTTTCTCCTTACATTAGCTAGCTACACAGAAATCAAATGACCCTGGATTTGAATTTCCTAACCTGTAGAATGTAAAATAAAACCTTCTTCATTATGATACCAAACAGATGAGAGATTATGTATATAAAATCCTAGTGCGGTGGCTGCAGTTCTTCTCAAAGCAGAACCAACATCCAAAATAAAATGTAATTAGAAAAGAAAGACTCTACTTTGGATCCTTTGAATTTTTTTAATGAATGTGTCCATGGAGAAACAAAGTTTCAAAAAAAATAGCATGTTAGATACACTGTAGAATTATCCCTCCTCCTCAATAGAATATTTAACTTTAGCAACTATTGAGTCAAAGATAATGAGGACATGACTCACGTCACTGGTGTTAAATATAAGTGATCAAATGAGCAGGTTCGTAGGTAATTGTTACTCATTTAAATAGTTAACTACTTCAAGATGAGTACCATGACATTACCTTTCTTGTAATTAATTCTATTCCCCCCCCCCTTGCATACTTATACTATAGAAGTTTAATCAAGTTTCTCATCATTATAATCATAAGATCATAAAAAAATCACACAAAATTTTGGTTCTACCGCAATTATATCTAGTCTAATAGGAGGCGGCAGAAATGAATGGCTGAGCACACACACACACATGCACACACCACACATAATTAATCGAGAAAGGTGAGTAAAGGCAATTCTAAACTTTGAACAGAGTCATGTAAGTAACATTCAAACAATGCACTGGAGGGCTCAGGTATGTTAAAATGCAAGTATATTAGAAGGAGAAAAAACCAAAGGAAGAGGACTTCAGAGTTTTGCATTCCTTCTTCCACTCTCCCCTTATTTTGTCAAGAAAACTCATGATTATCTTCCCATCCCTTCTCTCACTGAGAACAATGCGGAGCATGGCAAAGAAATTAAAAGGCAATTTCTTTCTCAAGACCTATAGACCATTTAATGACAGCTGTTTCTTGAATGATTATTTTGTGTCAGCCACAGTGGTAACAGGTACTCTATATTCATTATCTCATTTAATTATTAAACCAGCTCTATGAGTAGGACATTATCATTCTTACTACTTTCATTTAAGGACACCTGTTTTAGAGAGGTTACATGATTTATCACAAATCACACACCTTCTAAGAGGCAGAGCTGGTAATTTGAAGCCAGATTTGTCTGGTTCCAAGGCCACACACTGAAGCACTATACTCACTGACAGAGTATGAAGTGGACAGATGGCACTGTAACTGTGGCTTATATGACACTTTGCCTTCATATGAAAAGTCACATAATTTTCATGAAACAAATAAATGGCTCTTAGCCATAAAATAAAATGTTATTCATGTTCCACAGGACAGTTCCCCATATCTTTGCTTCTTCTTTATAGTATTCTGCCCTTTTACCTTTAACTTATTTCCAAATATATAAATCCTATTCATTCCACTGAGACCCAGCTCAAATGTCACTTTTTTCATTTAAGCCCTCCATGATATTCTCCAGTTGGAAGTAATTCCTCCCAATTTCAAATTCCCATACTTTTCTCTCATGATAACAATTATTGCTTTTAATTATTTTTAATACTAATATATTATCACCTCTACTATGCTACAAGCTTCCTGGTTATGATCTAAGCCCAAATCATATCTTTGTCTTATTGTGAACTACCTATGAAAATATGAATATGTTAAAGAATAAGATGAAAACAGGAGGAAATTATTTAATAACTAGAAAACAAACTGTCCTAAAGCACTTTACATATACTTCTTCACGTCAGTCAATAGTTACAAGTCACTGTTAAATATTTACTGAAGTAGATCTTTGGGTATCACTGTTTGTCAAAAGTATATTTAGTATTACTTCTTACAGAAAATCATTTGGCAATAGAAAAATAGCCTATTCTATATTTTCATTCACTCAGTTTAGATTTTTCTAGTTTAAATAGATGTGATTAACACAACCAATAAAATTAGAATTATATGTGTACATGTTAATTTTACATACAAGGCTTCTATAATTATAGATTCCCAACATGCATATGCATACAAAAAACACATGTATTTTCTACAAAAATATAAAAAGTTCTGTATGTGTGTATTTTCCTAGCACACATGTACGTCCATCATGTAGGGGATTTTGAAAATTTAATTTCGGTAGTTATTATAAATGTTACCACTAATTGAAGTAGGTATTGTATTTAAAGTCCAACAGACATAGTATAGCACAAATATCAGCCAATATTTCAGTCCTGCCTCCCTTTTACACTCATTTTCTGTAACCTCCTCCTTCTCCAGCATTCCATGATATTAGCAAAGCAAACTGATTACAATTCCAAAAGGTGCCGTTCTCTGCACACCTCTGCCTTTTCCCTGCTCTTTGCTGGCTTCCTCTCTCCACAAGCAGGACCTTTCATAGCCCTCTGCTGGCACTTTTTGCATGTTCGTCTTCACCACCAGACCACACATCCATCCTTCAGCCTCACGGCTCAGCAGCGCTTTCAGTCTGCAGCCGTCTGTGTGGGCGCTCACAGATGAATTCATGAATGTGAGCCCACTTAAAATTCTCAAGGCTCAGGAATCACGTGGCGATTGAAAAAAAACACACTTCCCGTTCCTACATCCTGCTCTCTTAAAGGGGCTGTGATTTTCATGTGTTATGCTATAGAGACTACCCTTACAAACTGTAAAATGACGGCTATTTCCATAATTAGATATAATCGGTCACTACACAACTTAGAAGATTCTGACAATATGTATCTGTTCATTGTGGCCCTCCAGGAGCTAGAAATGCCGAAAGACTCACTTTGTTATTGTAATCATACATCCTCAGTTAAAAAACAAAGTCTCTGTTCTTATTTTCTCCCAGTTTATACCAGGTGTGTATGTCTCTCTCTATATATATATATTTCTTTAGATTTCATTTAGAATGAAAAAGATCTAGTTGTAAATATGTTATCTGAAGCCAGTTTGCTTTTAGGCTTAGATCAACTGCATGGATAAATAAATAAAACAATTAATATATAAATGAAGGATTTATTAAAGGTAATTTAAACTCAAATTAAATATTTATTAAGAACCATTAAAATATAAAACACTGTGCAAGGAGCTTTCACATTTATTTGAAGTCTCATCCATGCTTCCCTAGTCACTACATTGGATGTAGTGTCTGAAATCACCTGAAATGCTATGCAAATCTTTGTGATACAGCAATGTTAATGATACATTTACCACTTAATTAATAGTTAACATTTACAAACGGCTTACTGTTTGCTAGGTACTAAGCAAAGCAGATTATATTCATTATCTTATTTAATTTTCATTGCAACTCAGTGAGGAGATTGAAACTTAGAGAAGTTACATAATTTACCACATACTGATACAAGTTTCAAGTAGAAAATTAACCCAGATCTGTTTGCCCCAAACCTTATGCTCCTAACCACTATGTCAATTGCTTTTCTTTTCTGTGGAAATGGACATAACTTTCATTAGTTTCTCAAATGGTCTGTGAGTTAAAACTGTAAGACTGTCTTAGAAGTATTCATTAGTCAATCTTCAAAACATATCCTTGTTCGGTGGTGTCACTCTCTCTATTAACTGATGTGGAAAATTAGACAAACTTAAAACTTGCGTGGGTATAGACATATTTAAATACAATGCCCCTCTTTAGTATAATGCAAGGACTGCTTTTCCTGGTTGTTTCTGTGGTTAGTATATAGAGAGAGCCTTGCTAGCAGCTGGCATTTTTCTGTTGCTGACCTGGCCCATTAGGACAGTGTTGCCAGGAAGTGCCGCCATGAAATACCGTGGCATGAAGACCAAACTTTAGCCCTGCGGCTAACCTGAGACCCACAAGAGAATTCTGTAACCTGAAACTCACTCTGAACTATTACTTTCCCTGCCAGAGTCTTACAATAGT
Source organism: Budorcas taxicolor (assembly GCF_023091745.1). Lineage (NCBI taxonomy): Eukaryota > Metazoa > Chordata > Mammalia > Artiodactyla > Bovidae > Budorcas > Budorcas taxicolor. Next base: position 11,436,654 of record NC_068934.1, on the reverse strand, counting down.
CTCATAGCTGGTCTTCCTGCCACCAGAGTCGTTCCAAAATAGCACATCCAGTTTCCGAACACTATCAGATGACAAACATTAAAGCTTTCTAAAAGCAAGTTAAGGCATCCTTATGGTAGAAGAACTTTACTGGCCTATACTCCCTACAGGATAAAACCCAGAGTCCCTCACATCCTTACATCATCTTACACTCACTACTGCTCTGTGCTCCTTCGCCTTTATGATGACACAGTTCCATCATAGGGATCTTTGCTTTAATCCCCGGTGATTCCACAGAACTTTAGAACTTCTCATATGCTACTCCTTCCGCCTCAACTGTTGTTCATGACTACTCATCTGGAAAACTGATTCATTCTCCAAGATTATATTCAGGTCTTTTCCTCCACAGCTCCTCCAAACTAGACATTCAAGTTAATTCTTGTCTATCCTCACATAGTCCTATGATGGATATATCTGCCATACCATATGCAATTACCTGACGTTTATAGCTTCAAATAGACCACAGGCCAACCAGACTAAGACTGTCCCTTATTCATCTGTGTATTATATCATTTGCAGGTAACACAGTGCTTATCACAAAGTGGGAGCCAAATATTTACTGGAGAAAGAAAGGGAAAACAGAAAGGAGGAAAGAAGGGAAGGAAACTGTTGTCAAGACAGATCACCTTAGCCCTGCTGTGAGTGTTCTCTTTTCAAGAAAATTATTCTAAGACAACTGTGGTTTTGTGATGCAAAGACACAATACCTCATGTGGTTGGTGGAGCATCCCACATCCAACAGAAAGTGTTCACGTGAGCCCTTGAATGAAAATTCTACAACCTCAGAAATTTGAGATGTGAGTTTTCCAGTTGTATCTTATAAGAAAACTGCACTGTAGACACAATTCACCTGTTTTCTAAGCATTTCAAAATACTGGTCTCACTGAATTTATGTGATCCCTCCTAGTTCCAAAGTGGGTTATGTTTCCTCTTTCTGTGATTGAGAAACTAAGGCAAACAGATAGACTGACAACACTAGCCTCATTCTTTCCCTCAGTAGGCTGTGACATGAATTCAATAAACTTTTTACTGACCCACTTTATTAGAGAATAAGCATAATTTTAAAAATCCTTCTTTCGAAACCCTTAGATAAAAGGAAAAAAGAAATAGTGAATACTGTGGGCTTATCGCCTGATTTTTCTCTCTCTACTGTATCCTCTTTTTATTTCTATTTTATACAATAAATCAGATATTAATTCAGAATCAATTAAGTCCAAATATGGGTTTGTAATACAGAGTGGGGGTAATATAAATGAAACTCCAGAAGAACAGATGGATTTAGCTATTGTTAAGTTAGCAGTGGTTTCCAAGAACATTTTGTATGTTCCAAACTATCTTTTGCATACAATGTTTCAACAGTTAACACTCAGAAAATGGTTAAATTATTCACTCCATTGCTTCTGGGCTTTAGGGTACCTTCTAGTATACTGATACCCATTAGTGAGTTATTATAATCGCTTGGTCAAAATTTATAATAGCTTTGCCATAGAGCATGAGGTGAGATTTCAACGATTTGTGTGAAACCACTTTAGCTCAGCTGGTAAACAATGTGCCTGCGATGCAGCAGACCCTGGTTCGATTCCTGGGTCAGGAAGATCCCCTGGAGAAGGGATAAGCTACCCACTCTAGTATTCTTGAGCTTCCCTGGTGGCTCAGATGGTAAAGAATCCACCTGCAATGCAGGAGAACTGGGTTTGAGCCCTGGGTTGGAAAGATCCCCTGGAGAAGAGCATGGCAACCCACTCCAGTGTTCTTGCCTGGAAAATCTCCATGAACAGAGGAGCCTGGCGGGCTGCATGCAGTTCATGGGGTTGCAAACAGTTAAGACACAACTGAGCAACTAAGCACATAGCAGATATATTTGTAACAGCACAGTCTATAATTTAGGCCACAATTACAACAAAATATTTTAAATTTATTGTACATTTACTATGTGAATGATACTGGTGGACAGTATATCTCTCGTTATAATTTAGTCACAGTTTAATAGGGAGATCAACACACAAATTATTTATTCATTAATTAACATACATTGAGCAACGGTGGTGGTTTAGTTGCTAAGTCATGTCTAGCTCTTGCAATTCCTTGGACTGTAGCCCACCAGGTTCCTTTGTCCATGGGATTTCCCAGGCAAGAATACTGAAGTGGGTTGCCATTTCCTTCTCCAGGGATGTTCCTGACCCAGAAATCGAACCCTGGTCTCCTGCATAGCAGGTGGACTCCTGGTTTGCATGTGCATTCTTTATCAACTGAGCTGCGAGGGAAGCATGTATGTGTTTTGCAGATACGGAAACTAATAAAATATTGACCTCACCCTCACCATACAACCCTTTAATCCCATGATAGGCATATACCCAGAAGAAAAAAAGGATTGAAAAAGACACATGTACCCCCAATGTTCATTACAGCACTGTTTACAATAGCGAGGACATTGAAGCAACCTAGATGTCCACAGGCTCTTGAATGGATAAGGAGGTTGTATACATACAATGTAATATTCATTTCAGCTCAGTCGCTCAGTCAGCTCAGTCGTGTCCGACTCTTTGCGACCCCATGAATTGCAGCACGCCAGGCCTCCCTGTCCATCACCAGCTCCCGGAGTTCACTCAGACTCACGTCCATCGAGTCAGTGATGCAATCCAGCCATCTCATCCTCTGTCATCCCCTTCTCCTCCTGCCCCCAATCCCTCCCAGCATCTACTCAGCTATTAAAAGGAATGCATTTGCGTCAGTTCTAATGAAGTAGATGAACCTAGAGCCTATTACACAGAGTGAAGCCAGAAAGAGAAAGACAAATACTGTGTATCAATGCATATATATGCTCCTACATGCAAAGGAGACACAAAGAACAGATTTCTGGACTCGGTGGTAGAAGGAGAGGGTAAGATGATTTGAGAGAATACCATTGAAATGTATACATTACCATATGTAAAATAGATGGCCATTGGGAGTTTGACGTTTGACACAGGCACCTAAAATCAGTGTTCTGCACCAACCTGGGGGGAGGGGTAGGGAGGGGGATGGGACGTAGGTTCAGCATGGAGGGGACACATGTATGCTGCTGCTGCTGCTGCAGCTAAGTCGCTTCAGTTGTGTCCGACTCTGTGCGACCTCACAGACGGCAGCCCAAGAGGCTCCCCTGTCCCTGGGATTCTCCAGGCAAGAACACTGGAGTGGGGTGCCATTGCCTTCTCTGGGACACATGTATACCTATGGCCAATTCATGCTGATGTATGGCAGAGGCCATCACAATACTGTAAAGTAATTATCCTCCAAATGAAACGTTTAAAAAAAATGAAAAAAGAGAATGTACCTTAGTGTTGTTTATTAAAATGAAATGTTTTTCTGTATCCCAGGCTGCCTGCTCCATAAATACTGCTTAAGAATTAAAAAAAAAAAAATTCCTAGTAGTTTTCAAGGGAGATCAGCACTGATGTAAATATTCACTCATTTTTTCCTTCAATAAACATGTATCAATGATCTATCAAGAGCCAGTCTTCAAACCATGTGCAAGGAATACAAAAATGGAAGGTCTAGGAAGAATTTTCACTCCTGGTATATGTAAAGTTGATCACAATAAACTATGGAAAATTCTTAAAGAGATGGGAATGCCAGACCACCTAACCTGCCTCTTGAGAAACCTGTATGCAGGTCAGGAAGCAACAGTTAGAACTGGACATGGAACAACAGACTGGTTCCAAATTGGGAAAGGAGTGAGTCAAGGCTGTATATTGTCACCCTGCTTATTTAACTTATATGCAGAGGACATCATGCGAAATGCCAGGCTGGATGAAGCACAAGCTGGAATTAAGACTGACAGGAGAAACATCATTCACCTCAGATATGCAGATGAAACCATCCTTATGGCAGAAAGCGACAAAGAACTAAAGAGCCTCTTGATGAAAGTGAAAGAGGAGAGTGAAAAAGTTGGCTTAAAGCTCGACATTCAGGAAGCTAAGGTCATGGCATCTGGTCCCATCGCTTCATGGCAAATAGATGGGGAAACAATGGAAACAGTGACAGACTTTATTTTCTTGGGATCCAGAATCACTGCAGATGGTGACTGCAGCCATGAAAAGTTATGACCAACCTCGATGGCATATTAAAAAGCAGAGACATTACTTTGCCAACAAAGGTCTATATAGTCAAGTCTATGGTTTTTCCAGTAGTCATGTATGGATGTGAGAGTTGGACTCTAAAGAAAGCTAAGTGCCGAAGAATTGATGCTTTTGAACTGTGATGTTGGAGAAGACTCTTGAGAGTTCCTTGGACTGCAAAGAGATCAAACCAGTCAGTCCTAAAGGAGATCAATCCTGAATATTGATGCTGATGCTGAAGCTGAAGCTCCGATACTTTGGCCACCTGATGCGAAGAGCTGACTCATCTGAAAAGACCCTGATGCTGGGAAACGTTGAAGGCAGGAGGAAAAGGGGATGACAGAGGATGATATGGTTGGATGGCATCACTGACTCAATGGACATGAGTTTGAGAAAAATCTGGGAGTTGGTGATTGACAAGGAAGACTGGCATGCTGCAGTCCACGGGGTCACAAAGAGTCAGACGGGACCGAGCGACTGAACTGATATGTGAAGTCATGGACATAAGCAAGAATGTGATGAGACAATGTGTGCTATGTCAGAACAGCGAACTCAAGTCTACTTGTTCTTATTGTTATTTTTGCACCTTTACTACGTGTCATGCACCGTGCTAAGCATTTACATATGTTGTGGCATTTAATCTTCACTCTATCCCATTGGATATGTCCTATTACTTATACAAATTTATAGATATAATTGAACCTTAGAGAAGTTGAGTATTTGCCCAAGTTCATTATGTTAAATTCAGTTATTGGGATTCCCACTTGCACCCTTTTGACTTTAATATACTAATAGGGTAATGAGAAGGGAGCTTCTAGCTCTGTCAGTGGGGAGCGCAGAAGGTTTTCCAATAAGAAATGTCCTTGAGCTAAGTATGAATGGTGAATAGAATATGCAAGACAGACAAAGGAGCTGAGAAGGAGAGGGTAGTGGTGCCAAACCAGGCAGAAGAAACAATAAACACAGTTACAGAAACAGAAACAAGAGAAAATGTCACTAGTTGGGTGAAAAGAAGTTACTTTTCTTATGTCTAGTGTGTAGGATATACACAGAAGAATAACTGAGAAATTTTATTAAGAGATCTTAAATTTGAGACATCCTACAATCTGTCACCCAGGTAAGTAAATATTATCTCATTGAGGTTTTTTTAAAAATACAATTGAAATAGGTTCTATTATTAATTCTAATTTTACATGTAAGAAAACCAAGGCTAAAGACATTAACTCGCATGAATAAACAACAGCGCTAGGATTGATGACCAGGTCTGTTGACGCCAGTACCTGAGATCTTCACGGCCGTGAAGACCTGGAGCTTCATTACCAGGGGCTTCAGATTTATTTTTTCTACAGGCCATGAGGAGGCTGTTAATCAGCAAAGAATATTATCAGATTTCTATTTTAGTAAATCCCCTTGCTACAACGTGGAGGAGAGATGAGATCTGAGGCAGACGAGTTAGTCAAAAAGGCAAATTCAGTTTAGGTAAGAGGAAGTGAATATATAAACTGGGTCAGTGTCTATGTAGGTAAATGGGAAGGAAATAAATTCAAAATACTAAGGAGACCCACTCAGCAAAGCTAGTGGTACCTAAACAGACTTTAGGGGTAAGGCGAATAGAAGAGCTGAGAATAATTTCCAAATTTTAGCTTGGGCCATAGAGATATGAAAACACCTTTTTTTTTTTTTTTTTTTTACTCTGTGTTTATATGGCAAACAAAAGCATCATAAAAACAGCAAGAAAGATATAGAGAACATAATTAGTTACTGGGCTTCCCAGGTGGCTCAGTGGTAAAGAATCCACCCGCCAGTGCAAGAGACACAGGAAACTCAGTTTGATCCTGGGTCAGGAAGATCCCCGGGGGGAGGAAATGGCAACGTGCTCCAGTATTCCTGCCTGGAAAATCCCATGGACAAAGGAGCCTGGGGGGCTACAGTTCATGGGGTTGCAAAGAGTCGGACACGACTTAGTGACTCAGCATGTGCACACACACATCATCAGTTATTAGGTTTTTGTTTCCAAAAGCTTAAGGGGCAATTACTGGAATGGAACACGGCAATGTTTTCTGTGATTGTGTGACTATAGCTAGATTCCCGGAGGCAGCGTAATCACAAAGAATCTAACGTGACAAGGCAACATCTCATAAAATAAACCTCTTCGTTCCTAACCTAACTGGTATCCCTATCTCTTCCTAAATATAGGCACATTTTGAATACAAAACAATTTAATGCTGGTGAACTTGGTTTTAATCAAATTCAGCTATAATTATTCAGATTTATAAAACACAATCAGGCAATGATTATTTACTTATTTAAAAACAAATTTTGCTGGAAAAAAAGAAAACACAATAAAACTGCTTTTGTACAGGCCTTGCAGTATAATTATATGGATTTGAAATACAATATACATCTAATGCTTACACACTGACACATGCAATGTGCCTGATGATTTTCATATATTATTTCAATTATCACAACAATTCCATGAGTTGTACTATTATTACCTTTGTTATTTTAATGATAAAGAAACCAAGGCTTAGAAAATGTATTTATCCAAAATAATTTCTGTAGAAGAATGAATACTCAAACTGAAACCCCTCTGCTCAAAAATGTATGTTGCCATCACATATTCTTCACAGTTTTTTTTTTTTTCGAGGTATTTTTATGATAAGGTGGCACACTAATAAAGAATCCACCTGCCAATGCAGGAGACACAGGCTGGGTTGAGAAGATCCTCTGGAATGGGAAACAGCAACCCACTCCAGTATTCTTGCCTGGAAAATTTCAGGGCAGAAGAGCCTGGTGGGCTAGTCCATGCAGTCACAAAGAGTCAGACAGGACTGGGTACTCCACTCCACCCCACCAATCAAGGACACAGCAGTGGTGTTACAACTAGTTGGTTCAGAAATATGAGATATGCTTATTTTCCATTATAAAAAGCAATATGTTTAGTCATGTCATTTGACAGAAACATAATTACTCTTATACCAGTAATTTCTACAATGAATGACTTTGAAAATTCAATTGTTCACTTCAATTAGTTATCTTATTTAATGTGTATCATCAAAGAAACAGTATATGTCAGTATAACATTAAACATATTTCACTGAAATTCTTAATTACTCTAAATATGTCAGGGAATTCAATTTGCTTTATAAAAAATACACAACACTGCTTAAATGGGGCTTCTTCATGTAACTTACCCAAGAGAAGACCTAAAAATCTTATGAGGGCAGAGATTCAAATAGTGAGATATAGATACTCCTTCAAAGTTTTAAATTTATAATGTTTTTTCACATGAAAAATTGATTCACTTACTGTTTCTTTTGTCAAATTACATGTTATGATTATACTAAATACTTTACAAGTATGATCCCATTTACTCATCACAGCAAAACAATACAGAAGATTTTAAATTGAGTCCACAAATGAGGAAACTAAGGCTCAAAGAGATTAAGCTCCTCTTTAGGTTACATAGCTATATGCAGCAAACACTGCAACCAGGTCATTTAGATGAAAAATAGAGTATACATATATTTTTCATTTTTAAGTAATTATGAAAGACAGTCTACATAATGTACTTTTAATTTAGAATCTATTTTCTCGTATGTCATAGGTGTTTTTTTAGACTTTGCTCTAAATTCAATTGTTCTTTCATAGCATATACGTCAAGATGCACATCTGAAAAAAAATAAATGTCCTTTTAAAGTAATCACTAAGATATCTGGAATGAATGACATAAACAAGAACACCCTTTAAACACCCACTGCTTTAAAAAACGAGGACACAGTTAATTTCTCCAAGTCAACCGAAAATACTTTGTATTTTTTGTTTTGCCATAATTCATCACTTTTGAATTCCTTTAGGGCATTTGTAGGTAGTCCTGATAATACTCTGTATTCAAACATTAAAAATAAAATTTCATCTCCCCATATGCATACTACGGTATAGCCATCAATCTTTGCAGCATTCCTCTTTTTATAACTCAGGATTTATAGACATCATATGGATAAAATCCCATAGTCAGGAGGCCATTACAAACTTTATTTTCTTGCCACCAACCTTTGTGTCCCACTCCCTACCTCCATTTCTTTCCCATCTCACTGCTAACCATTCAAAATTCTCAAGCGCCTGCAGGACTCGGGTGTATAACCTGGATTTCTTCTTGGAAAAGTGCCAATGGATAGAAGTTAGAGGCGGGCAGCTTGATGTGATGAAGAGTCAGAGATCTGGGCTTTGTTCTTGTCAAGTGTCAGGGCTTGGACACGTCCTAAATCTCTCCAAACGTTTGTGGCTAGGGACATGCTTCATTTGAAGAGACAGGGTAAGGCTTTCCAATAATGTTAATAAAATATCAGATGCACAGGGGGATTTAATAACTGGTGGCTTTAATTTAATTGCTATTAATATAACGAAACCCCTTCCAATAATTAGACTTGGGCAACAACATGATGAACTAACTGGTAAGGCGAGACGAACTTGCTGTCACCAAAAGGTCCTTAGAAGAGTTTAGACAATGATCAATCCTAGACTTAAGTAAAATAGCTTAGTTTAGTCACTCAGTTGTGTCCAACTCTGCAAGCCCATGGACCGCAGCATGCCAGGCTTTCCGGAGCCTGCTCAAACTCATGTCCATCGAATCGGTGATGCCATCCAACCATCTCATCCTCTGTCATCCCCTTCTCCTCCTGCCTTCAATCTTTCCCAGCATCAGGGTCTTTTCTAATGAGTCAGTTCTTCACATTAGGTGACCAAAGTATTGGATTTTCAGCTTCAGCATCAGTCCTTCCAATGAATATTCAGGATTGATTTCCTTTAGGATGGACTGGTTGGATCTCCTTGCAGGCAAAGGGACTCACAGGAGTCTTCTAAAAAGCATCAATTCTTCTGCATTCAGCTTTCTTTATACTCAACTCTCATATCCATACATGACTACTGGAAAAACCATAGACTTGACTAAACGGACCTTTGTTGGCAAAGTAATGTCTCTGCTTTTGAATATGCTTTTTTTCCAAGAAGCAAGGGGCTTTTAATTTCACGGCTGCAGTCACCATCTGCAGTGATTCTGGAGCCCAAGAAAATAAAGTCTGTCACTGTTTCCATTGTTTCCCCATCTATTTGCCATGAAGTGATGGGACTGGATGCCATGACCGTAGTTTTCTAAATGTTGAGTTTTAAGCCAACTTTTTCACTCTCCTCTTTCACTTTCATCAAGAGGCTCTTTAGTTCTTTGTTGCTTTCTGCCATAAGGGTGGTGTCATCTGCATATCAGAAGTTATTGATATTTCTCCTGGAATTCTTGATTGCAGCTTGTGCTTCATCCAGCCCAGCATTTCACATGATGTACTCTGCATATAAATTAAATAAGCAGGGTGACAATATACAGCCTTGACGTACTCCTTTCCCGATTTGGAACCAGTCTGTTGATCCATGTCTAACTGGACAAGCAAAATATGGGATGATTATGGGGATTCTTCTAATTCAAATACTTTTGAAGTACTCTTATCTGATCTGGTCCCAACCTAGAGCTCTGGTGTTTAGCTTAGAGTGAGGTTATTGAAAAGCGGCTTTCATACAGAATGGCTTCCAGAGTTCAGCAGAGCAAGTTTTATACATTCATGACAGTGGTTAATGGGCTACGTTAGAGAAGGTGCATGAATTTGAATCTAAGCATATGTGGGTCAAATGTGGGCTTTACTATACTATTAGTATGACAGGAAGAAATTTACTTAACTCATCTGAACTTATTTCCTCATCTTTAAAATGGGCTGATACCTATATATTCACTTAGAATATAAAAAATTAAGGTATATAAAACACTTAGGATGGTTCTTTACATATAGTAGATACATAATAAACATTACTTTTCTTCATTTACTTTCTTTGCTATTAGTTAAGTGTCTCTTAAACCAGCAAGAGGAACTTGAAGTTGGTAAAACCTCATAATATTTATTGAAAACATTACTTTGTAACCAACTATATCATTTTAACATGACACTGTATAGTGTAAAGATATTTATCTTATTCATTACAGCTTCCAGAGAAAATAATTACTTAAGATATTTTGGAGTACAATGAAATAATAGGAGTATCCAGTGGAACCATTCTCAGAATACATAAATTGTAAGTACAACCAGCAAAAAAGGCAACAACGAAAAAATCTGCCTTCATTATCATGAGCACTATATAAAAATGAATTGGTATTGAGACATTCTGAGAATTCTTTTTAATGAGAGAATACAATTATTCTGTGAGAAAAGCTGACCAAATAAGGCTTACTGAAATAAGAGGATGCAAATTTCCACAGAATCAGATTTCACGTGAATTTCAGATCAGTAACAATATGGCCCTGTAACATTATTTATAAGCTCAGATCATTTAACTAAAATAACATTTGCAGTAACCTGCAAGATTGGAATTAGTAGCCCACACGGCAATGGAGGAAACAGACACTGATTGGTTTGAGGCCTTGTTCCAGATCACGCAGTGAGTAGAAACGGTACTGGAACTGGAATCTTGGTCTGCTTTAATCCAGGGCCTCCTCTGTATTTGCATCGTGAATGACTACAGAAGACGCACTGGATAACATGACCAAGGACAGGCAGAGGCACCCACGCTAGCAGCCGGCGCCGGCTACCCTGACTCCTGGCCCAGCCCCGCGCCTGCAGGCAGCCCGGCAGCACAGCGCGCCATCCCGCCCCGGGCTCCCACTTAGACTTCCGCCAAGACATGTGTGTCAGCCCTGGATCCTGGACAGGCTCCAGTTCCTGCTTCCCATTCTGGCTCTCAAGCTGCAGAACAAAATGCCATGCGTGAGACCAGTCACCGGGCTGGGGCACACCACACACCTGGGTACTGCCACCCGGGTGGGGCTGTCTTGCCGTTCTCCTGGACCCACTGCTGATCATGGTGGGCCTAGACCTTTATCTCACTCTTCACGGGCCCTTGTTCCCAAACCCCTTTTCTTACTCCCAACATACTGTTTTCCATTTTCTTTAAGAGGCAGAATTCCAAGAGGAGAGAAACACTATCTTGTCTTATTTTCATGTCTGCCTGATTTGAATCTCAGCTTTTCCCCTTATTTGCTGGTAATGTTGGTCAAATCACTTAATCTCTATGTACTCAGGCTTCTATTTTTTTAACATGAGAATCATGACATTTGCTTTCAAGAGTTAATGTGAAGAACAATGTGTTTAGCATAATACCTTGCTCAAAAGACCTCTTAGGCCTATAATTATTATTATTGTTATAATATGTATGTTAGGTCCCATGCCCTCTTTCCTACCCTGCTCATCTCCTCTGGAACTTGTCTCCTTAAGTCAATACTCTACTCTTTAGGACAGTTAGAACTGGGAGGAAGTTTAGAGGTGTTTGAACCATCTCCATCTCTCTTTTACTTTTTACTGATAAGCAACATGATGAAGCCCAGAAAATAGAAGGGATGTATTCATAGCAAAGCTGGTTTGGGAATTTAAGGCTTACGATTCCTAACACTGGGCAGTTTCCTTTACCCCCAACTCCCAGTGGCTTCTTTGTCGTCTCTTTCTGCAGCACTGCCTAGGAGCCTCAGCAGAGCTTTCACTAGGCCTTCCAGACCCCTCCAGATCGCATCCTATGGTCTCCCTGCTTTTTCTTAGGATTTCCTCAAATAATACACAGCTGTGCTCCGCCTTCCCCTATCCTCCCCCAAACCACCCACAATTGAGCTTTCAACCTGCTATCTTGACTGAAATGACCAAATCCCAGTTTTTGTCAATAAGTTTTCTCCTCTTCCAGGCCATACGTTTGCTTTGTTCATTGTGATGACCCACATGCCCAACACAACATCGAATGAGGAATAAAGTATTCAATACATGCGATATTTGTAACATTGAATCCCCTATTCTCCACATCCTCTCCTCACTTTGCTGCCACGGTACTAAATCTCTTAGTCTTCTTTACTCGCTTCTTTTACTCACCACCTCTCATTGGAGAGATTTTAAAGCTTCGATCAGGTAGGCCCCATACCCGAATGACGTTTGGGTCAGCCCAATAATTCTCTCCGTGCATTCCCCATTCTCATGGCATGAACAGTTTCTGACTCTCACATCTGTGTGAAGGCTCAGTGGCTCCAGTGGCACTGTGACTGGTTGGCCTTCACCAACCTGGATGGCTGGGTGCCACCTCCAACCTAATGTGGACGTGCAAATAAATTCAAATTCCCCCTTACTCCTAATTTCACTAGATCTATTGCCATTAACCCCATTTCCCAGAATTCCAGGCTTAAAACGTGGAAATGTCCTTCGACTCTCTCCTTGTCTTCACTTCCCTTTTCTCTTTATCTGTCTCTAAGCTTGAGAGCAGATGACACCACCCTTATGGCAAAAAGTGAAGAGGGACTAAAAAGCCTCTTGATGAAAGTGAAGGAGGAGAGTGAAAAAGTTGGCTTAAAGCTCAACATTCAGAAAACAAAGATCATAGCATCTGGTCCCATCACTTCATGGGAAATAGATGGGGAAACAGTAGAAACAGTGTCAGACTTTATTGTGGGGGGCTCCAAAATCACTGCTGATGGTGACTGCAGCCATGAAATGAAAAGACGCTTACTCCTTGGAAGAAAAGTTTTGACCAACCTAGATGGCATATTCAAAAGCAGAGACATTACTTTGCCAACAAAGGTCCGTCTGGTCAAGGCTGTGGTTTTTCCAGTGGTCATATATGGATGTGAGAGTTGGACGGTGAAGAAAGCTGAATGCTGAAGAATTGATGCTTTTGAACTGTGGTGTTGGAGAAACTCTTGAGTGTCCCTTGGACTGCAAGGAGATCCAACCAGTCCATTCTAAAGGAGATCAGCCCTGGGTGTTCTTTGGAAGGACTGATGCTAAAGCTGAAACTCCAGTACTTTGGCCACCTCATGTGAAGAGTTGACTCATTGGAAAAGACTCTGATGCTGGGAGGGATTGGGAGCAGGAGGAGAAGGGGACGACAGAGGATGAGATGGCTGGATGGCATCACCGACTTGATGGACATGAGTCTGAGTGAACTGCAGGAGATGGTGATGGACAGGGAGGCCTGGCGTGCTGCAATTCATGGGGTCACAGAGTCGGACAGGACTGAGTGACTGAACTGAACTGAACTGAAGCTTGATGATCCCCTCAAGCATTTCCTTTGCCTCAGCCTCCACCCAAAGCCATTCTCCTTGACCTTCCTAATTCTAATTCATCCTTCCCATACATTATTTCCTCAGTGAAACCTCCCATGAACTCAGTTTAAACCAGACTTTGTATAATTTCCTCCTATGTCTTTTCCTTCTTTTTCACTATTATTTTATACATATTTGTTTAGTCATCTGATTAAAACTTCCAAGAAGGGGACACCATCTCTCTTTGGTATCTCTTTTTTCTTCATCATTGCCTTCTCAAAGCCTCACAAATCGTCTGTCACGTGCAAAGATCTCCACATGCTCATTAAATAGGAAATTAATAATTATTTCTTAAGAATTTTGCCCAAAGAACTTTCACACCTGTTTTCATTTGGTCCTCATAGTATCATTGAAGCAGGGATGTTTTACATTAGATTTCTAAAGAGTGTCACCAAAAAAATGCTTTAAAAAATGTTTACACACATAAAGGGGGCTTACTTTATTTGAGGGGAAAAATAGTGCCTGAGTAGACCCTACAATTTCCTTATTATACCAGATGAATGAGGTGTTTCTATGCTTAGATTAATTGAGTCATCCTTCTTTTAAAAATGAATGTGCCGTCATTACAAGAAAGACTCTAAGGAGCCACAGCTCATGAATCATGGTTTCAATTGCGTCCTTATAGTAGGCTGACTCAGTTTCTCTGAAGAAAACCCTCCGATGCTGACTTGCTCTAAATCACTGACTTTTCTTACTTCAAATTAGATTTAAACAAAACCGTAAGAAATTGAAGAATATGGTTTCTACCCAGATAGACAGGGTGCTGAAGCAAGTGGTTCATCTCGTGGAAAAAGCAGGTATTTAATATTCACATTTGCAAGGGTCAAGAAACTGTCTGCTGCAATCCCTTCTCCTCTGAGAAAGACAAACAAAGCTTAATCCTATAAAATCTCCCACCCTAAATTATACTTTTGTCAAAACATTAACATACAATGGGATACTCAAGAGCCAGGGTTAGAGAAAAAGTGGTTTGGGCATACAAATGAGGATACCATAAGCAAATTAGCCAAGTCTTCAAGTTGGAGACTATTCTCAGTTACAATGTTGAAAAAGAGAATGAAAACAGCTTTGGGGCTAGGAAGGTCCATAACAGCCATATTTGTTGGTCTCATAAACTTAAAAATAGATTAGAAAATGATGCCACATGTATTCAGCTGTGCAATGTTACTTATTTATTTATTTTGGTGTAATCTATTCCCTTGAACAACACTTTTCACATTGTTTTCTCCTCTGCATTATGTAACAGTCACACTATTAGTCAACATTTCTTAGCATATACCATACTAACTGCTGCTACTGCTGCTGCTAAGTCGCTTCAGTCATGTCCGACTCTGTGTGACCCCATAGACGGCAGCCCACCAGGCTCCTTCGTCCCGGGGATTCTCCAGGCAAGAACACTGGAGTGGGTTGCCATTTCCTTCTCCAATGCAGGAAAGTGAAAAGTGAAAGTGAAGTTGCTCAGTCATGTCCAACTCTTCGCGACCCCATGGACTGCAGCCTACCAGGCTCCTCTGCCCATGGGGTTTTCCAGACAAGAGTACTGGAGTGGGGTGCCATTGCCTTCTCCAACCATACTAACTACTTATATATTTAATTTATAATCTCATTTAATTCTTACAATATGTGTTTAAATAAGTCACTAGTATCTCCATTTGGCACCTGCAAACTAGCCTTCAGAAATATTGAACATCTTGCCCATTTTCTTAATATCAATAAATGATGGAAGCCGAGTTTTCAATCCAGATCTTCTGAATTTGCAAATTCACCTCTTCACTGCTATGATACAGTATCTCCGCAAGTGCCAGTTCCTAAGGCATAAAGTGTCTAGACTTGTGTCCTGCAAAGTATATTTAAGAAAAGAAGCAACGCTTCAGAGTACAGTTTTCAGAGTTAGACAGACCTGGGTTTGAAGCCTAGCTTAGTCTATTTCTCTCCTTAAATCTGTGGAAAGTTATTTCTTTGTATCCAATTATTTACTGATAAAGTGGGACTACTATTTCGACAGTCATTCCTTCATTTATACAGAAAATATTAACCAACATCTCCTGTGTGCCAGGTATCATGCTGGATGGTAGGAATAGAGTGATACATGAGTAGAAGAGGCCCATGGCCCTCACAGAGTGTGCAAGCTAGATTTCCAGAATTCATACCAGTATAAAGATTTTAAAACATGGAGCATTTTAATATTCAAATGGTTTAACCGCTACTGAGCAAAGCCCTTCCTAATTAATTAGTTAATTTTCCTCTTCTTGAATGGCTCTTCTGTGCAGAAGCCCTGCCTACCATAAATCTATAGGTAATGACTCATTTACATATGCATCTGTTTAAGCAGGCACGCGAGCATGCACACGTGTGCACAAACTCACATCTAGAAAATATCCGAGGTGGCCTGCGAGTTAAATTAAGAACTTCTTAGCTGGTTGCCCTTAGCAACAGTCTTCAGCAGCTCTGCCTAGTTGGCCAGAACAATTCCTTAAAGGGAAGGAAGCATTCAAAGCGATTCAGCTAATAAATGGAAGATAAACTACCTTTAACTAGACTTCATTCAGAAGGATGGACACAGGGGTTGACAATTCTGCTTTGGTTGGGATGGAGAAAACACTGGTGCTGAGAAGCTGGCCACACAGAGGGAACATTTCCAGTGATCTCCTTTCCCAGAGCACCAAGACTGCCAGACCCCGTGGCAGCACTGAAGCCAGGCCTCATGCCCAAAATGGACAGGACCAGGTCATCTCAAAGGCCCTGTGACCAATCATTCAATTCTAGTAAAGACAACAGACAGACTCTGGATTCTGAGGCTATCAGAGAGATGAAAACTGGTGTCAGTTTATAAGCAATAAAAGCAAAAACAAATCCCTTCCAGCTGTTAGGAAATGGTAAATTGTTATAAGATGGATTCCAACTAACTCACAAAATAAATTTACCGTGGGATGTTATGTTTACAGTCATTCATTTATCCATCCATTTCCTTACCAAGTACTTTTCAACTAACTTCTTGCTGTTGGTGTTAGAAAATGAGATTTATTTATTTGTTCATTCAACTTATATTAGTTGAGTACCTCATTTTCCCCTGAAATGGAGAAGTTCAGTAGAAATTATATGCAGCTAAAAATACCCTAAAAATAAAATATGATGGATGTCATTTCGAGAGAAGTGAGAAAAGCTTTAACAAAACTAGGACACATCCTTCCTCTTTGAAATTAATAGTAGCTCTCTTCACTAAAAAATTCAACATAAAGATTACATAAACCATTTATTCCATAAACATATACCGAGCATTTAGTATATGCTGCAAGCACCATACTACTATCTAAGTGTTCCAAATGTTAAGCCCCAGTCTCTGACACCTTGTGGTATTTACAGCCTTGTGACAATTCAGCTCAATATGGTAGAAAGAAATTCACAACTCCATGGGAGCAGACAGATGATGTGCTGGCCAGGAATATTTTCCACAAGAGATGACACAAGAGTCCTGAGGATAAGGAGGGATTAGCCATGCTATTAAAATTTATTTGATCTCCTCCCCACTTAGAACCCATACCATTGTAAGGCACTGGGTAAGTATAGAAGATGATAAATATTTAATTTACTTACAAAATAAACTAACTATGTTCTTCCTGGGCAGGGAAGTAGAATGTTTATATGCAATCATTAAATAGCAGTACAAGATGCTAGATGATTCATAGTCAACAGCAGGTATAAAGTGACTTGAGAGCTCTGAATTGCCAGCCTGCATGCAAGGCACAAATTTCAAACTGTTCAAAACTTTAGAATTATTCACTTGAAGGTAAGCAACTGAAGACACGGGCTTCCTGGGTTGCTCAGAGGTAAATAATCTGCCTGCCAATGAAGGAGACACAGGTCTGATGCCTGGGTCAGGAAGATCTCCTGGAGAAAGAAATGGCAACCTACTCTAGTATTCTTGACTGTGACTGGGAAATCCCATGAACAGTTATGGCAGGCTATAACCCATGGGGTCACAAAAGAGTCAGACCTGACTTAGCAATTAAACAATACAACTGTAGACACACCATGTGAACCATTTCACTAATAGCTTCTGAATGGCATATTGGAATACCTTAATAAGTTCACTACAGCTTAACAGGAATTAGATTAAAAGAGTGGACCTGAATCTGTGACTGCTAATAAACGATCTTCAGAACTATCATCTATGAGGCACAACATCAAATCCTTAACATTAATACTCTGAGACTGACTAAACTAATTTTGGCAAATCTTCCTTCCCAGACAGGAAGTAATCTTGATATGTACCTAGTTAAAAAAAAAAGAAAAGCTGAACCTCTGTAAATCTATTTCAATCCATTCATTATCTCTTCATTTGCTCAAATTTGGTTGCATTGAAACTGAAGTTGCTACACAGTTCTCCTAAACTGTTTCAGAGAGAAATGACGTGAAATAAAATGTCATCAATTAAATGCAAAGAGGACACATTAACCAACAACTGCAAAAGAAACATTAAGGTTTGCCAGGTAGATCTCTTCTCTAAGGATGTATATAAAAAAGACTTCCATACCGACGCCAGTTGCTCATTCAAATTCAGAACACCTAGCTGTGCTAGAGTAAAATAAAACAGCTAAGGTTGCCCTTTTGGGTCATAAAATTTAAGAATTATCTTCCACATGAGTGGATGAAAAATATGCACATGGGTCTGGCAACATCTAAAAATCAGCTAAGCCTACAAATACGGTCATGCAAGCAAATGTTTAGACTTTGGTTTTTTTGTTCATAGAAAGTTGGTTTATCTGAAATCAACTTTTTAAGCCATTTTTCTTTGCTTCCTTAGAACTCAAAAAGGCTACTACCTAGACTATCTTTACATGGAGATGAAGCTTTTCATCTTTCAAGGATATTACTGCATCTAGAAATCCCTGTAACAGAAGTAGCAGAGCTTTGACACATGCAAATTTTTGTTGAGTTTCTTGGCTTAACATTGAAAGTATCTGATAATGGAACTATACTTGAAACTGATCTAACTGGAAGTAGGAAGGTGTGATGGGCTTCCTTTATAGCTCAGTTGGTAAAGAATCCACCTGCAATGCGGGAGACCTGGGTTCAATCCCTGGGTTGGGAAGATCCCCTGGAGAAAGGAAAGGCTACCCACTCCAGTATTCTGGCCTGGAGAAGTCCATGGACTGTATAGTCCATGGGGTCACAAAGAGTTGGAAACAACTGAGTGACTTAAAAATAAAAAATAAAAAAAAGAGGAAGGTATGATAACACAGCCCTGGAATTCTTAATGGGAAATTAAAAAAAAAAAAGAAGAACCAGCAATGTCTTCATTTAGCTTATCTATATACCCTCACTTCCACCTATTCCAGGAGTATAAAACATATTGCATTTCCAGGCTAGGGGCTACCTACAAGAGGTTAGAAATCACAGGAGGTAAGGGACAATTATCTGAAAGTCACTCAACTCTACTTCTGTCCTTACTGTCTAAAATCCTTCCCTGTCTTCACGGCACAGAGACAATTTTCTTTACTTGGTACATATTTGCTGAGTTCATGTACCATACATCTCAGCCCTTCAAGATTCAATGTAGGTGACACATACTCATTTTGATCATATAAATGGCTTTCAGGGACAAGCACCAGTTCTGCCCTCTGCTCTTGGCAGGATCCCAGAAATATCTTAGTTGAATGCTTTGGAAGCATGGTCAGTCCCTAGGAAATGCTTAGGGAGAGACAAACAAAGAAAAGAGAGTCTTTCCCTGGGCTTGTGACCAGAAACCCGGGCTTAAATCCCAGGACCACCACTATGTACTTCGTGACTCTGGGCAAGGCACAGTGTCATTTAGGAAGTATAAATATGAAAGAGACTAAAAGAATCCCCAGTCCATTTTCAACAAGTTATTTGATCACCTGAATTATATCTTGGTGATATTATTATCACCTGAATAATATCTTGGAAAAAATCTCCAGCCAGATACTTGAACATCTGTAGTGAAAAAATCTTAAACTCCATATGCTTCAGTTTCCTCCTCTATAAATTATCAGCTTCATACAGCTGCTATATTGAGAAATAAAAGATAACTCATTTCAGAATTCTGTCCCCATAACGATGATGACTCTTATTTTGAATATGAATAAGGCCAAGGTTAAAGTTTCTTTCTAAATAGTCAGATAAAACCATAACAAATAGTAAGACTGGGACAGAGCAAGCAAATACACAGTCCCCATTTCTAGCCTCTTAAACCCTCTGACCATCTTCATCTGAGAACTTCATTGGAATTCAACTTAGTACTTTAACGGAAGAACAAGGTGCAGTTTGCATAGCCCTGGTTTCCTATTTCTCTACAGTTTTTTTTTTTTTTTTCCATTGCCAACTTTTCAAGATAAAGACTCAAAACCCCAGAACTCTGGAGAGTGCCTGATCTCCCTTCAGCCAAAACAGGCATCCGGTTACTACAATAAATGAGATCATAGCTTCCCTACTCATACTGCTGTAGATAAGAACCTGTCAGCGTTTTCATTATAAAACCTTTTTCTTCCCTCTGGCTTGAGAGACCAACCATAGCAATTTGCTGAGGAAATAGCTCCAGCAAAGGGCAATGCATAAGGCTCAAGCACAGAGAGAAAATGTTTTCATTCTACAGAACTCAAGGAAGGTTTATTTGGGAATTAGGCAGGCTGCAGAATTCCAAGGAGCCTTTCCTCCTGATGGTCATTTGGTCTCTTAAAGAAAGAAAATATGGTTTATTGGTACATAAAGCAAAACTTTCTTAGGCAATAAATGTTAGGAACAGGGTTATCTACTTAATACCTTCAAGCACCAATATCTCAGGGAGCAACAGCTATGAGAACACGCACACATTTTCCATTCTGTGCTCACATGGAAGGGCCTTTGAGGGCTGGGAACAGTCTCTCACAGACTCTCTGAGGTAAAAACATGGAAGGAAGGTTATGCCAGAACTACTTCTCACAGGAGAAAATGGATTATGCATGTTATAATACACTAGAGACAATAAATAAAATCTTCCTAGAAAAAAATGATGGCACAGTGGACACTCAGTAAGTGTGGGTTGATTATAGCTCATATCTCTTCTGGTTTACACAGTAAGTATTTCTTTCCTTTTCTTGAATCCTAGATGTAAGAGTGAAAAAGCCCCTTTCTAGGCTTTTTCACACTATGCTCATATGAACAAAAGTGAGATGGGAAGGGATGGCATCTTCCCAAGGAAAGGAACAAAACTAACATCTGAAACTGAAATATGTTGTTGTTCAGCTGTTAAGTCATGTTCAACTCTTTGCTCCTCTGTCCTCCACTATCTCCCGGAGTTTGCTCAAACTCATGTCCACTGCGTTGGTGATGCTATCTAACCATCTCAGCCTCTGCTGCCCGCGTCTCCTTTTGCCTTCAATCCTTCCCATGAACAGGGTCTTTTCCAACAAGCCAGCTCTTCACATCAGGAGGTCAAAGTATTGGAGTTTCAGCTTCAGCATCAGCCCTTTCCATTAATATTTAGAGTTATTTCCTTTAGGATTGATGGGTTTGATCTCCTTGCTGTTCAAAGGGACTCTCAAGAGTCTTCTCCAGCATCACAATTCAGAGCATCAATTCTTTGCAGCTCAGCCTTCTTTATGGTCTGACTCTCACAGCTGTACATGACTACCAGGAAAACCATAGTTTTGATTAAATAGACCTTTGTTGGTAAAGCCCACATCTATTCAATGGCTACGATATGCCAGGAATATTAATTGCTTTCTCATTTGACTGGTATAACGAACTCATTAAATAGATCATCTCCATTGCATAGATGAGGAAATGAAAGCTCAGAGAACTGAAGGAGTTTCCCCAGCATCACAAAGCTAATGGTCCAATCACAGGACACCTTCAAATATCAATCTCTACACTCAGGATGTACTTCCTACATCTGTTTGCCTCCCCAAGGGCACACTCAGGTTTAACTCACCCAGATTTAGCTTATCTCTCTGCTTTACCCAGATGACAGGATAGGCATTACTTTGCCCACAAAGATCCGTCTAGTCAAAGCTATGGTTTTCATGTATAGATAACATCATGTATGGTCATCACGTATAGATGTGAGAGCTGGACCATAAAGAAAGCTGAGTGCAGAAGAGTTGATGCTTTTGAACTCTGGTGTTAGAGAAAACTCTTGAGAGTCCCTTTGTCTGCAAGGAGATCCAACCAGTCCATCCTAAAGAAAACCAGTCCTGAATATTCACTGGAAGGACTGATACTAAAGCTGAAACTCCAACACTTTGGCCACCTGATTTGAAGAACTGACTCATTGGAAAAGGCCCTGATGCTGGGAAAGACTGAAGGTGGGAGGAGAAGGGGACGGCAGAGGATGAGATGGCTGGATGGCATCACTGACTCGATGGACATGAGTTTGAGCAAGCTCCAGGATTTGGTGATGGACAGGGAAGCCTGGCGTGCTGCAGTCCGTGGGGTTGCAGAGTCAGACACGACTGAGCGACTGAACTGAACTGAGAATAGCATCTAGTCTAATGTGCTTCCCCCCTCTTCCTCTTCCTTTCTCCCTTCTTCCACCCAGGGAGAAGGTACACCTTCAATGTCACATCATTATCTTCTGCGGTCACGTTCTTTCAACTCCACCAAAGAAGAGCTAGATCACAGATATCAAGAGCAGACTTGAGTTTAAAGCCAATTATTGTCTCCAAAAAGGTCTTCTCTAATGTCCCAAAGGTAATCATTGATTTGTTGGTCCTCTCAGACAACCGCATTGTCTGTAGTAGGGTTTCCTGTTGAGGTATAAAACTGCTTTTAAAATATAAATGATTTTGTGGACCCTCATTTGATGTTAGTTGTACGTATGAAGAGGTGATATCACACAGGGATTAATGGTTTTCTTCATAGAGCTATTTTGAGTAGCATGTGAGTTTATTTATGTGAAGTCCTTAGAACAGAACCTTGTGCATGAACATTCAATAAGACCTAACCCAAACTTCTGTGTTTATTGGGCTTCCCAGTGGCTTTTTCTGTGGCTTTCCCTTGTTTTCTGTGTCTGTTTCTTAGTGCTGGTTCAGTAGTCAAACCAAAAGCATCTCAAGGCAGCAACTATATCTTACTGTGTTTGAGTAACCATGAGGTACCCACTAGAATGCTAAATATAATAGGGAGGAGAGAAGTAGTTACTGATTCTGGACAGATGTACCTACCTCTCCTCAAAAATGGAGATTTTTGCAAAACATAAAGAGAATAGTTGGAGACACAATTCCAAGGGGAAAATCAAAGTCTTCTAATCTTAGACAGTAAACCAATATACATGCTAGTAGCTACCAACCATATTTTTGAATGCTTATGAATGTGATATCATGAATTACCATTTAATGCTATCATTATTTGACATATAATGCAGTGATATTAACTCCTGGTTGGTTTAGTCTACACTGTGGATATTAAGGCATTCAGAGTACATCAGACAGCATATTAGAGATTATGACTATTCTCGGTGCGCTCGCTCATCAGATAAAATGCTTTAAATCACCTCAGAAACTTGGATAAAATTTTAATAAAGATAAGGAACATCATCAAAAATAACATATTTTATGTTAGGAGTTACACACACATACACAAAAATGATGCTTAAAAATATTATGCTACTTATGAGGTTTCTAGAAGCTATAATTTAGGGCAATGTTCTTACTCCATTTGACCCACTCATTTAAATTTTCATAGGAAAAATTATTACTGAGTATTTAATCATCACTGCAATGTACAATGCGTCCATAAGGCTAAAAAGAACATTCATATAGGCAAATAAGGATGGAAAAATTATAAAAGGAGCATTGAATGATTTCTACTGTACTACATCTAGAGTTAAAATCTGTGATTTATAATGAAATAAATCCATGATCTTCTGAGAAAAGGCTTAAATGCAACAACATCCTCTTGGCATGTTATATTTATAATCTATTAGGTACTCCATAACTTACTAAACAAGAATGGCTTACTAGTGGTGACATGTCTAGGCATCTCACCCTAGACAGCAGGCATATCAGTTAGAGTTCTGAGAGAGAGAGAAAGAGATTGACTATAGGAAATCAGCTAATTTGATTATGGAGGCTGAGAAGTCCTGAGATGTGCAGCTGGCAAGCTGGAGACCAAGGAGAGCCAACACATAGTGCTAGTCCAAGTTTGAAGCCCTGAGAACTAATGGTGAGGAGAGTCAGTGGTGCAAGTTCTAACCTAAAAGCCAGCAGACCTGAGACTCAAGAACTGAAATTTCCTTTTGAGACCCAGGGTCAGAACAGACTGATATCCCAGGTCAAAGCAGTCAAGTAAAAGAAGTTTCTTCTTGCTCAGCCCTTTTGTTCTATTCAGATGTTCAGCTGATTGATGAGACCCACTCACCCACTTTAAGAAGCCCAATCTGCTTCATTCAGTCTAAAGATTCAAATGTTAATCTCACTCAGAAACACCCTCACAGAAACACCCAGAATAACAACTGGCCAAATGCCTAGGCAGTTCATACTGGCCCACTCAAGTTCATACATAAAATTAACCATCATACCAGGGTAACACATTGAGTAATGCCTAGTCTATGTTTCAGGGAACAACAGTTCTAGGAAGTCTGAAAGCACAACAGGTTCTCAGAGGCAAACTGCTAAAGAAAAAAGAGAAATGAAATAATAAAAAACACACCACTTGTTTTTCAACAAACTCATTCAGTAAATCTTTCTCCCAATCATTCAACAAATATATATTGACTGCCTTGTATGGAATAGGCACAGGTCTATTTACTGGATCTTTTAGGTAGTATACTAAATAAATAGGATATGGCCCCTTCCCCACGGAGCTCATGGTTCAGACAGACAAATAAGATAGGTAAACTGAATTTGCAACTGAACATTAAAGTTAAGATTCAAGTATTAAGTACTGGAGGCTGAAGGAATCCAGCAGTAATTTAATCCAGAAAGGACAGGAGATGGTTTTACCATATGGACTTTGGAACTTTACTTGAATATCCCTAAGTGAGTAAAAGGTAAAAGGCTTCATAACAAATATAAAGAATAAGTCTGAGATTTTGCAAGATCTTCTAAATTCTATGATTCAAAATTCCTTTTTGTGAACATATTTTAGTGACTGCATAACTTTAGTCCTCTTTGTCTTTTGTTATTTAGAGTTTCTTTCCCCAAACGACTACTAAAAAATAAAATTTGAAAAGGACCTTGAACTGGCAAGTATACTTTGTCAAATAGGACACAAGGCCTATGCAACCTGCTTCTTTGGGACATGCAGGACCTCTTTCATTCATTAGCTCATTTTTCATTTTCTCTTTCTGGGTCAGATTTAATCTAGGTTTTTGTGGGGGTTTTTTTCTTGGTGTGAATTATATAAACTTCTTGATTCTGCCTTTTGTGGCATTAAAACACTTTAACAATGTGTTTAAAGTACTCCTTATGTGCTCTTGAGTGAATTTCAAAGTGCTTGATTGAAGAACACTGTTCAGTTGACTATTAACAGTCTCCAAATTTTTCCCCAGTCTGCAAAATAGCCTTAATGAAACAGGAGACAAAAATATGTACTGAATATTTACCACATTTGAGGCATTGTGCTAAATGTTTTCACATGTGATATATCACTTAAACCTTAAGGCAGTCCTGTAAATAAGGTGTTATTTTTTCCTGCTTTTTACAGACAAAACTTGTCAATTTCTCTTCTCTCACCTTCATTCTCAGAACTTCTAGTTCGTAGCTGGAGGTCATGGCATATAAACATAACACTGAGTTAGAAATTAGGAGACCCGGTTTCCAGCTGTGGCTCTGCGACACAGTGCGTGATCATCAGAAAGTCACCTCCTAGATACGTCAGTAACCTTATGTGGGAAATGAGAACATGAAAACTATAGGATATGGTATATCAGATCACACTCCTCTCAAAAAAAAAAAAAAAAAGCATTTATCATAAA
The DNA here is from genome assembly GCF_023091745.1 of Budorcas taxicolor. Classification (NCBI taxonomy): domain Eukaryota; kingdom Metazoa; phylum Chordata; class Mammalia; order Artiodactyla; family Bovidae; genus Budorcas; species Budorcas taxicolor. The sequence continues at coordinate 11,411,430 of NC_068934.1, read as the reverse complement.
GCTGAATCTTCTTACAGATGTGCTTTGCATTCAAACTCAGAGTTATGTCCAGGAGAGAATGTATAAATGAAAATTTTTGCAAATTGACTCCTAACATATAAGTCCTAAGAGGAAGTTGCCATTTGAAAGAGCCCCATAGTTAATTCTGGAAATGAGTGTATGTATGAACTATTTGGGCTCAAATTTTGGATCTGTTACTTGAAAGCTATGTGACTTCAGGTAAGTTACTTAAACTCTGTATGCCTCAGTTTCCCCATGTCTAACACAGAGACAACTCTTATAACCCATTTCTGAAGATTATAATGAGAATTAAATGAGTTGACTTTTGCAAAGCATACATAACAGGATCTGAAACGTCTGCTGAGACAGGGATGAATGCCTTAACTGTGTAAATAGCTGTTAACTTGATGTACCCATTTTGACCACTTGGATTTTTGGCATTTCAGATATTTTTTAACTGGAATACACCAATGTAGTTTTGGGAACTCACACTCCATTAACTCAAAGTCTAATAGAGTTTCAACTTTATTCAGAGGGAAACAAATTGATTACCTCTTACTTATAAATCCACAAGGTAGAGTTATTTAAAGCTGGGGAATGTTATAACATATAATGTAACTTGCCATCACTAAAATGAATGTAGCAGTATCAGTCACCAAGAGTCATAAAAGATTCAAAATATATCTCAGTAACTCTACTTATTTTAGACTATTCAAAGGAAATAATTTCAGATAAGAAAAAGATTTATTCCTCAAGATATGCTTTTGTTTTGATAGTAGAAAATTGGCGGGAAGGGGGACAATTTTATCTTTTGGGCTTCCCAGGTGGCAGAGCGGTTAAAGAATCTGCCTGCCAATGCAGGAGATGCAAGAGACCCGGGTTTGATCCCTGGGTCAAGAAGACCCCCTGCCTAGAAAATCCACGGACAGAGGAGCCTGACAGGCTATAGTTAACGGGTTGCAACGAGTCGGACACACCTGAGTGACTGAGCACACAGCACAATGTTATCTTTGGGCCGAATATTCAAAAACAAGAATGTTAATCTGTTATGTAGCTATTAAAATATATAAAATCGCTCAGCTGTATACAACTCTTTGTGACCCCATGGCCTATACAGTCCATGGAATTCTCTAGGCCAGAATACTGGGGTGGGTAGCCTCTCCCTTCTCCAGGGGATCTTCACAACCAGGGACAGAACCCAGATCTCCCACATTGCAGCCAGCTTCTTTACCAGCTGAGCCACAAGGGAGGTCCATTAAAATATATACACAAATTCTAATGTTCATTTAAAACATTCAGAAGTAATCACTATGATTACAACTAAATTTTTTAAATGAAGATATATGTGGCCCACCACCAAAAAAAATAGTACCAGGAAACTAGAAAAATATACATTAAAACATTAGTAGGTTTTATCTCCAGTTGTCTGAGACAATAGTACTTTCTAAAATTTGTTTTCCTTCTGATTTTATGGTTTTTAAATTGATTTTAATGAACACAAATTATAAAATAAAAACAAAGAATATACCAACATAGACACTGGCAATATTCATATAAAGAAAAACTGTTCTACAAACGACCAATATACATAGTGACATAGTGATTAATGCATCCTCTGGGACCACCACTCTTTGTAACAAAATTTGCTGTTTAAATAAACAAATGAGCAAACAAAACCACTTTACCACCACAGAGACTTGAAACTGAGGTCTGGGAGAGGCTTGGGAACGCCTACAGGCTGGTGGGAACTGTCCACCAGAGAGGTGCTGACAGAGTGCAACCTTGGGAGCTTGTAAAATCACCCTCTGGACGTTGAGAGGCCACAGACCAGTTCCCTTTCCTCTTTCTCCCCTTTCCACATGTCTTTCTGCCTTTTCATCATCTTGCACTTTTCTTCCTTCCTCTCTGTCTCCTACTTTCTCTGTCTGGTTACTATGGAGATTGGGGGGTGGGGAGCAAAAAATGACCCTTGGAAAGGACAGTATCCTACTATCTAGGGGAGCACCTAACCTTTGAAAATGTTTAATCATGCTGGATTATTTTTTTCCTTTCCTTTTACTTCTCTAGCAAAAATTTCTTCCTTCTTTTGATTCCTTCCTCTTTCCCTCTATTTTCTTTCATTTAAATTCCTCTTTCTTAGCCTCATTGTTCTTTCTTTGGGGAGAGTCACCATTTCGACAAGAAAGAGGTTGATTTCTACCAGGTGATTCCTTTCCTTTGAGAGGTCAAGCACTTTTTGTACTGTCTACACATTCACTAGAAAAAAAAAAAAAGCAGATTGCAGGACTCTATAACTTTTCCAAGAACTTCTCTCTATCATAATCTATCAGACAGGAAATTAAAAGCACTGAATGTGCCTCGGGGTCTTAATGGTTTGATTCCGTTGAGTTGTTATATTAACCAATGACTATTTGTGGAGAAGAGAGAGGTTCCCTAAGGTATGAGGCGTATATCAATAAAATCTTACTTTGAGTTTAAAAGAAAGCAAGGAACAATTGCAGAGAACATAAGACTTTAAAAGCACTTTTATTAAGAAATAATAAATACTAGGGAAATATTAGGGAGTATTAGGATATTAGGAAATCTCAGCAAAACTGACATCTCATCTTTTTATGTCTTGCCTGGGAAATGGTGAGAAAAAGGAAAAGGGGCACACGGGGGCTGCAGATCCTTGCAATGTAGTAAAGGAAAGAGAGACAAAGTATAGTCTGCTGTGAAATGACATTCAGAACTTCAATCTTTGCAGGTGGAGAAAACAGAGTTACACAAAGACAAAGCTAACGCTCACCTTCAGATAATGACACAGAAACTATTATGAGCAGAAAAAAGCCTTTCAGAAGCCCTCCTTTTCCATGCAAAGTCCGTTCTCATATGCAGCATTATATGGTTATACCATACAGACTGAGGCAAAAGGAGAGCTGATGCAATATGAAAACTTTTTTGAACAACTGTGTTTATCTTGTTGTTGTTTTTCGGTCACTCAGTTATGTCAGACTCTTTGTGATCCCATGGACCGCAACACATCAGGCTTCCGTGACCTTCACCATCTTCTGGAGTTTGCTCAAACTCATGTCCCTTAATTTATCTTATGAGACCTTAAGGTCAGGTGGGACTGTGGTTTCTGTATTTTAGGGAAGGATGTAGAACCCCTTCTCTCAATAGATGTGTAATTCCTGGAGAAAAGGAATGGCATCATACTTATGCTTGTATCTCCAATGTCTATCACAGAGACTGGGATAGAGCCTAGCCCAGAAAGATACTTCACATTTATATTCATAAGTAATACAGTCAGTTAACTAAACTGAATGGTGGCCAGGATGCAGCAAGGGTAGGGCTCTGGAGATCGCTAAGTGACAAAATAATATTATTTGGGGTTTCTGCCTTGAAAGCTCAAATAACTCAGCACCCTGCAAGCCATTACTCTGTTTGGAATAATAAGAATAGTTTAAGTATTTTTGAAACAGTCTGGCTTACACACAAACAAGGTTTTAGACTTTGTCGTACTAAATGTTTTCCAGGAAACAAAATAAATATCCATCCTAATACACTTATTTTCAAACTTCCTAGATAATATTGGAATGAATGCACTTTTGGAGCCTCCATACTGACATACTTCCATGAGTTTTTAATTTTCTTCAACAGCCATTTAAATCCCACTTTCATTGATAAAGATTCAACTAAAACCTGCATTTTATTTGTTTCCTTAAATAATTAATGTAGTTAGTAGCGTTTGGGGACAGAGCTGTTTATTGTCACATCTCCAGTGTCTAGCATCTTATTGGTTGCTTGGTAAGTATTTGTTGGTTGCATGGAACAATGGTATCAGTTTTTCATTCATTTTTATAAACACTTTTTGTTTTATGCATGCTTTACCAATATATAAACTGCTCCTACATTTTATATAAACACTTAGCAAAGAGCAAATAACTTCAGAGAAGTAATAATCAAGCTCATAGCAAAATGAACAATTTATCTAAAGAAATACCCTAAAAGAGGTAAAGAGGTTCTTCTTATAATCCATGAACCCACTCCCCACAGTGAAGTTATGAAAATAACCAAGGCCATATAAAAGTATCAATCATTTGATGAATGCATAATTATTAAACATTGTATGCATTTCATTTAAATTGCATTCTCTCAATGAGATAGAAATATGCCATCTGGTAGTTTTAACTGTGGCCATTTTATCTGTGAAAAAAGCTAAGATTTAGAAAAATCATGTACTTAGTGAATGATACATCTAGTTTTGAAATCTAGCCTATAGGATATGCCACTTTCCCACATTTCGTTCTGTGGTTATGTGTCAAATAGTGTTGAAGAACTCCACTGGAGAAAGGCTAGAATAGAAAGCTCCATTATTTCCATATCTAAGATTCCGAGGTGGGAACCTTATATCAGCCAGTAAATAATTAACCATCTGTTAAGTAAGGTTATAATATAATCATCAATCGCATTATACAAGGCTTTTAAGAATTATCTTATTCAAACATACTCAGCAAAATAAAATGGAATAGACCCTCTAAAAGTATTCATTTATTTTCATAGAGGTTTGATTTCTTTTCCAAAGAACATTATCTGCCAACCCACATGATTTAGGTATTTCACTCTATTGACATGGTTTTCTCAGAAATTTGACTTTGTTAAACTGAAACACCAAATGGAATAGAACTTAAAGGAAGTTAAACTAATGTAATTCCCCAGCATTAAAGAAAACGTGCTTGTAATTATACCAGTTCCCTGCAATACAATCTGAAAATCAGGGAAAACTTAACAACATAAAAGAGTCTTCTTTTGAATGTCCTGGGTTCAATGCATATTCAACAACATTCTACACACCAATAGTTTATCTTATTTGATTATTAGCTTGTATTTAATTTCCCCTGGCAAATAATTCACCTTTGTAAATAATCATTTTGCACTGTAAAGCAATTCTCATATTTATTGGAATGGATTTTAAACAGTGGCCATCGCTAAGAGACTACTGGATATAATATAATTAGAAGAGTGAGTAGCTAGATGCATGGGGGAAGGGTCGCAAGCTGTGGGAGGAAAGGAGCTAAAAAATTAGTTACTGGTGCTGTTCAATTACAAACATCTTCCAGACAGCGGTGAACACGCAAACCTTCAACAACTCTCAGACCTTTTCAGCGATTTTAAAAGGAACATGAGGCTACTGTTTAGTATGATCAATATTTCTGGAACTAACTCTAAGGTATAGCCTATCAGATTAAGTAAAAAAAATAAATAAAACATATATCTCTGACAGTAACTTTACCATTAAATGATTAATTGAAAAACCTCATAGGAGAATGTTAGGGCTCTAGAGGATTATCTCATCCATATCTTTCATTTTATAGAAGAAAACCTAGGGTCAGAGAACGGAGATTCTCTAGGCACAGCCAGTATAAGACTTAAGATTTTGACTCTCAATTTTTCCATTAAGCCTACGCCTCCTCTGAGCATCATCCATGAGGTTGACGGTGTGTGTTTCAGTAACTCTGCTGCCTAAGGTGCTTGTTAGCATCCAGTGCAGTCATTCGTGTTATCCTTCAGAACAGAAGAGATCCTGTGCCTTTCAATCACTTATGAAAGTGAATTTTCAGTTATTTCATGTGACGTTCTTTCTCCCTCTCTTCCCCTCTCTCCTTAGAGAGTCACCAGAGTAGCCACAAAAGTGTTTTTACACAAACAGGCAAGACACCCCCACCTCTCACCACCACAGTTTTTCACAATGAAAAAAAAGTGAAGGTATGTACCTAAGAGTAAGGGGACATGAACTCAGACCATTAGGGTGCTAAGACTGCTCAAACTCCTGGCTCTATAGGTCTTTCTCAGGGAGTGCCGGCTCCTAGAGTCCACCAAAAAAAGTTTCAGACGCTGAGTAACGAATGGTAACCTGCTTCGAAAACCTTCAAACCTCATTTCCTTGGGAACACCAATCACCTTTACAAAAAATCTGGGGTGGGACAGTTATTCACAAGAAACTCACTGAATAATTGCGCCACCTCTGGATAACATTTCTGAGTGTTGATTTCAAGCGGATTGTATAAGCTCAGAGGAAAATACACAACTGGGGGCAACATGAGCCTGGCTCCAGATCTTTCTGTCTAAAATAAAAATAAGCTCCTCAGTTTGCAAAGTGCCAGATTGCAAACTGATACGTTTCGTGTCATCTCAAGTCCATCCACCACTCCAGCAAACCCTGACGGCGGGTCCTGCGGGTCGGGGTGAGTTCAGGAGGAGTGACAAGTTCAGGAGCTGGCAGCTCAGCTGTCACAAGCCCAGTCTCCAGCTAAGTATAGAAAGAGATCCCAAGCCGAGAGCCACCTAAAGTGTCCCTTTCCGAGGATTTATGTGCTCTTGGAGCCTCTGTGCATTAGCGATCAGGGTCCCGTCATGAGTCACCACCAAGTTATCAAACCCAGCCACAGACGCCGGGACATCACTGAGGTCCCCGGGCCCCCAAACCCAGCCGGCTCCCAGAGAGAGCAGAGCAAGTCTGAGCGCTGTCACTCTCCCAACAGGCAGACACATAAACAAACAATAAAAGGAATTGTTTGTTCCCCTCCAGGGAGGCAGCATGCATTAAAAAAGACATGAACCTCATCCTACCTTGCATCCAAACATCAACGACAAAGTGTTGTTGGTGCAAGCAACTTTGCAGTGGCAAATCATTGGTGTAAAACAGTCAGGGTCCTTAACAACAAGGGACATTCCTTTCGAGCTGCGGCAGTGGCAGCTCGCTGGGGGACCCGACCACGGTGCTCACCCGGCACATGGAGCGACAGCCTAGAGGCGGCGGCCACTTCGATCGCTGCCCCCTGCGCCCCGCGCGGCCATCCCAGCGCCGGGGTAGAAGCCACGCCGCGGGCAAGTACCAAGCGTCTCGGGGTCTCCCTTCCCTGGGGAACGAGGCGTGGGGGGAGGGACAGAACCAAGAAGGGCTTTCCACCCCCCCTCCTTTTGGTGAATTTGGGGGAGGGAGGTAAATTTTAAAAAAAAAATCAAAAAATAAAAATAAAAAGGAAGCCGGGCGCTTAGAGGAGGGTTCAAAGGAGGTGGGGCAGTATTACCATGTAAAAGAATGTACCCGCCTACTCGCCCCAGTCACACAAGATTGTCATGCGAGCTGAAGGGGGCTGAAATTATTCTCCCTGAAGGGGAAAAAAAAAATACTGCAGCTCCCGGTTTGGTAAAAAGCCAGTGGCTTGCTGCAATCCAGAGTCACCGTGGGGAGCGCTGGCCGGACGAGTGGGGTGGGAGGGGGTGCGCGCGCGGCTCGCCAGCCTCGCCCAGCCACCACGCGCCCCGGGCCCCCCCACCAGGCGTCCCGGGGTCCCAGTGGGGGTGCTCCGGGCGCTGCTGGGACCCGGAGATCTCACTGGGCTCTCTTTGCCTCTGCTGCCCTCGGAGAGGCGACCTCCGAGGCTGCGCTGTCCAGGTGAGGGGAGAGGCCCGCGCGGAGCCCTGCAGAGAGCACCCTCCCCTCCCTCTGATTTCAGCTTGCCTGAGCTGAGGCCAGTACAGGCACCTGGGCCAGAAGTGGGCTGAAAACGGCCTCCCGAGGGCCCTACACCTCCTTGACTTCTGTGTCAGCGAGCCTACTCACGCCCTGGGTGGTAGATTTGGCCTTAGCCATGGCTTTATCTGATACATTTTTTAAAATTCAAAACGGAAGAGTCCGCCCCCTCCCTACCTTGACGTCTTAGGGGCTCTAGGAAGCTCCAGAAGCATTACTGTTGTTCCGGAAGTATGAATGACAAGATTGGTGGATGCTGTATTGATTTTTTCGTGTTTTTTTTTTTTTTTAAGTGAGACTGTCAAAATTGCAACAGATCAAAAAAATAAAAATCAGCATGTGGCTGGCCCAGCTGCAAAATTGCTTGTCAGAGACAAAAAAAGAAAGAAAGAAAGAAAGAAAATGTGATAGTAGGTTGCAGAATAGGAAATGGGTAGAACTAGCCCTCTCTGGGTGCCACCTGAGTGCTTGGCACTATGCCTCACAGATGGCTGGCGGAAAGAGAGCAAGTCATCAGGATGTGGAATAAAACTCTGGCTCTGGTGCTGAGGATGGCTTTGTGTAAGTTACAGCGTCTGTGCCTCAGTTCGCTTAGTGGGCTCATTAACCCCTACCTTGCAGAGTTGTCATGAAGACTAGAGATGGTAAACAACACCTTCCTGTGGTAAGCCTTGGTAGCCCATGGTAGGTGCTCTGTACATAAATAGCTTGTTGTCATTCAGTTGCTCGGTCCTGTCTGACTCTTTGCAACTCCATGGACTACAGCACACCAGGCTTCCCTGTCCTTCACTATCTCCCGGAGTGTGCTCAAAATCATGTCCATTGAGTCAGTGATGCCATCCAACCATCTCATCCTTTGTTGCCTCCTTCTCCTCTTGCTCTCAATCTCTCACAGCATCAGGGTCTTTTCTAGTGAGTCAGCACTTCTCATCAGGTGGCCAAAGTACTGGAGCTTCAGCTTCAGCATCTGTCCTTCCAATGAATATTCAACTTACATAGCTTAGCTCTTGTCTTAGCCCGAGAGGTAGATGTTACTGGACACATGTTTTGTAGACAAAAAATAACTGACGATCTAAGGGCTATATAACTTTCCCAAGTCACACAATCAATAAGCCATGAATGTGAGATTTAAAGAAAATTGATGGAATATAAGAAAGCATTATCAGAGGGTACATCACACATCTCTCCAGAAGTATGTTCTAAATTTTCCAGATTTACTGCAGAACAGGCAGGCTTGTCCCATTCACATAAATGTAGTCATCTCAAAAGTCTCTAAGTGGTCCATGAACTCAGATCTCACTTGAAACAGAGCAACTTAGTCCTCAATATCTATAGCAAGCTCTGCCGGAACCATGCTGTCCTGATGTAGTTTTCCCACAACACCAGACCGCTTGTCCTTTAAATTAATATAAGTCCAAATACCACTATGGGCTTCAACTTACAAAGTTCCAGGAAGAACAAAAGAACAAAATAACTTGCAAGCTGTCAAGTCAAATGCAGTATTCTATAAAATTTCCCTCACCTGCCCACATCCAAAATAGCCCAGCCTCCCTTGTGTCCCAAGTTAATGGAAACCAAACCAGATCACATCCAAATTCTGTGCAGTGCTTTTTAAAAAAGAAAGAAAACAGAAAAGAATAATAAGAGAAAAAAAAAATGCATTCTCAGGCTCACCCCTACATTCTCATTCCATAGGCCAAGAAGATATCAAGAAATCTACATTTTTAATCAGCCCCCTGATGAGAGGAATATGTGTCCTGCCTCCAAAATGAAGACCTCTTGAAGGGAAATCAATACGGAGCAAAGCATGAGCAGAGATCAGCAGGGAAAGACAGTCGAAGTTGAGGCAAATCTGGTTCTAACTGAAGAGGGCTGCTGTGTCTAAAGTTTTGTGGTTATGACACTAAATGTAGGTGTCCCTACCTAGTTGATTTCTCTGGTAGGAATTGGGGTTAATTCAATCCACCACATATCTAGGGGCTGCCAGGACTCAGGACCTGATACATCTATGTGCTCAAACATACCAGGTCACATGGTAGGGGCAGAACTCTGGTCTGGTGCCTGCTGCGTAATCTTAAAGTCACATTCACAGACTAAGTGTATCCCTTAGCATTTTTTCCCTTTCTGTTAGCATAAAATGTGTGATTGGGTGAGCACTTCCACCTACAGAGCGTCTATAATTATGGCTGTTTTTCCAAAGGAGAATGGATTCTAAAAAAGTTGTACAATATTTCCCTTATTCATTAGCCTATAATTTAGATTTCAAACACCCCAAAAGTATTGTATGCTCTATATTGTGATGTTCCAATAATAACTAACACAGTCTTTCCCTAATGAATTACCCAGGCTAAGGCTGACCTCCTATTCTAGGGCAGCGTTACAGGCTGCTAGGCTCGAGTCATTTCCCATTTTACAGCTTGTGCTGGTTTAGGTTAACAAAGACAAATGACAAAATATAAAGGAGAATGTATATTTCATTCCTCGATCTTCTATTGGTTAATCAATGGAACTTCATTGATTATACCTCTCTCTCCACACACACACATGCGCATCCACATACACATGTGTGTGTCTGTGTATATCTGTTATCTGTTCATATACATCTGACAAAATGCTTTTCCTTAATTCTTGTCTCTTGATAATAGCTCTGGAGTGAAGTGAAAGTGGGGGAGGAGAGAAAATGTTGTTTCCATGACAATGCATTCCTTAGTTACAGGCAGTAACCACTATGGTTAACAAAATGAATCACTGTTACCTTAAGATATGAACACACTGCATTATTGGTCTGAAAAGCTAATTGGGGAGTATACTGCATGGGGGTGTACTGCAGTAATTTTAGGAGAAGATATTACTAGGGAATGCCAGGAGATGATGCACTGATTTTAATAGTCAAAATAACCACCCTTAATTACCTCAGTGATTGGTAACATTTACAGTTCTTCCTAATAATCATCACCTTTGCAAAATAATACGTGACAACTACACACTCTAAAACATGTTTCCTTCTTACAGCTTTTCTCAAAATAGACTCACAATCATAAAAGTCAGGATTATAAAAAAAATATGATCAGGGTTTAATTTTATTCTTTTATTTACTGCTATCATTATTATTCCCAGTCCCAAATCAGGACAAGGCAAGAGGTATTAGCTACTGACTTAGCTTTTTTCTTCCTTTATTGATGCCTTCCACAGCAATTTTTTAAGAAGAGGTGGTTCATGGTGGAAGGGAAAAGAGTGTAATGGACACCAGGAGCCATGGTGTTTCTTCCTATTGACTGTGTGACTTCAAGCAAGTTATTCCCTCTCTGGGCCCCAATTCCCTTGTCCATTGAGATGAAATGGGTACGCTAGAGTATCTCTAAGTTTACTTTCAGTGCTGAAGTTCTCTGAGTGGTTCTTACAAATAAAGGATCTGAGATGTAAAGGAAGTTTGAGAAGCCATTTCATTGAGCCACCTGTCTCAGAAAATGAACTTTTCTACAGTGCTTACTATTTGATATGCTCTACTATAGGGCTTGTTATATGAAATGTTACCAGTCCAGCAATGGGCTGATCCCAGATTCTACTCTGGAGAGCCAACTTTACCTAATTCCAACCTTTCATGATATCATGCTGGTAGTTTGAAATCAGCCATGGAGTAAGTATTTCCACATAAATTGGAAAAGACTATATATCAAGACTTTTTTTTTCTTCAGAGAAGCATCTATCAGCACAGCACTGGTTTAAGTACTTTATCTACATTAACTTATTTAATCCTCACAACCTCTCAAACTTACACACACACAAAAACAGGAAACTAAATCACAGAGAAATTAATTTGCCCAAGCTAACAAAATTGATAGACAAGTCAACTTAAATGAATCAACTAACAAAAAAGCTTTGATGGCTTTCAATAACAAATGTTTATTTCTTCCTTATGTGAGCCATCCTTCATAGTGTGACCCTGATTCTAGCCCATGTTATTCCATGAGCAGAAGAGCAGCCTCTATCAGGGGCATGATGTTTTCAAGGCAGAAGTAAAAAAATGATCAGTGACTCAGTATGCAGTGGCCCTCAACATTTCTATTCAGATATGAAAATATATTCCTGTTTGCATTTTATTAGCCAAGGCATGTCATGTGGCCAAACCCAATGCCAGTCAGGTGGGGAAGGATAATCCTTTCACAGTGAGGAAGGAGAACATTTGGGAACAATAATTTGCTAAATAACAGCTTAGCTGGGTGACAGAATGGGGATTTGAACCCAAGAAATTTGACGTGATAAGACAAGTTCTTAATAAGTAGGCCATTCTGCCTATGATAGCCAACACATCTTTATTTTTCACCTATTTTTCATATTAGGGTTTGTTATTTAATAACTCTCTAAGGGAGTGACTCTTATAAAAAAATCATGGTAGATACAGAAAACATATAAGAACTTTGGAGCGAATCAGATATGCTTGGCTTGGTACTATTCACTATGCGGTTCCAACCTTTAATTATTTTCCCTATACTCCCCCACCCCTACAAATGACTGTCCACTTATTTTCACTTAATCTTTAGTACACATGTCTTCAGGTAATTTATCAATAACTTCATAACACAAACTACAGTTTTTATTATTGAGCTTCTTGAAATTAAGGTGAAGAGGCATATGAACATGTCTTTCTGCCATCAGTGAGTTTGTAAACTAACTGAAGAGATTGTCATAAAATAAAAACAATATCTCTGACAGTAAGAAAATATATATACAATTAAGTACTAAAATGTACTTGAAGTCCATAAGATTATTTGACCCATCTAGTCAACTTCTCTTAACTATCATTTCTTATTCTTTAACTGGTATTGCTACAAGGCTTAAATGAGATAATGTGTTTCAAAATGTCCACTCCTCTTATCTGGTTTGTGATAAATGCTCAGTAAACTGGAGACACTTTATGTTGATTTCCTTTTTTTTTTTCCCCAATAAAAGTTAACTGGAACGAATAAACCCATTAAATGTACCCAATATGTATAATCTTTATGCAGAACTCTCTAACTTTTCTTCACGGTTTTATTCTCCCAAAGACTCTTCCGGCCCTTTCTCAGCTTTTCCACAGTCCTCTTACTGAGGGACACACAGCTGCAGTGAGGCTTTGTGTCAGAGTCAGGACCCACAAAACCCGACTCTGAAATCCGGCACGCCTTCCCCATGATTGCTGCTCCTTAGTCTTTTCCGTAATTTCCGAGTGTTCTCCTTCTATTCACCCGCCACCAAGTACAGACTCTGTTGGACTAGTCATGCTTACTGACTAGCTGGCCATTATTTGAGGCATACATGCCATGTTTGGCTGACCTGTACTTGGAATAATTTTCTTATTTATAGTTTGGAATGATCGAGTCAATAAATGAATTAATAAAGAACAATTAAATATATGGGTTAAGCCAGCCTTTCCATAGCTACCATGTAGGCTCTTGGTGAACTAATGCAGATCATTGTTTGTCTTTTAATTCAGTCCTTGGCCCTCAACTTCCTCAATGAAAGGAACACTACCCTTATTGAGAAAATGTCATCCCATTAATTCAGAATCAATTCTACCATTTTGTTTTAGCAGCATGAACTTTGAAATAATAGCTGCCCTTAGCTTCAATAAGATAAGGCACAATTTTGCCTCTAAGACATCTCATGATATTCCACTTTCACACATAGTGCCATTTTGAGAAAAGCAACTCCAAAATATCACCCTCTGCACCACCTGTGAAAGTATCCTAAATAGGAAAAATCAAATGAAAAAGAACTCTGCCTAGGTGTTTTTGTTTATCAAATTTGATTTCAGTGTTGAAAGAATAAGGTTTGGGTCTTGGGTTCCAATCTTAGCTTTGATACTTACTATGTCATTCTGAGTTAACCAGTTAGTCTCTTTGACAGTTAATTTTCTCATCCACTAAAAAAGGAGAGGGGTGTTAAATAATAACACCTATACTACAGGGTTCCTCTGAGAATTAATTAAAATATCATGTATGAAAGTACCTAAGTGCCTGGCATGCATTTTAATTTTTTTTCATTTTCAAGTGAAGTGAAGTCGCTCAGTCGTTTCCGACTTTGTGACCCCACGGACTGTAGCCCACCAGGCTCCTCCATCCATGGGATTCTCCAGGCAAGAATTCTGGCGTGGGTTGCCATTTCCTTCTCCAGGGGATCTTCCCGACCCAGGGATCGAACCCAGGTCTCCCACATTGCAGGCAGATGCTTTACCCTCTGAGCCACCAGGGAAATTCATTTTCAAAGACAGCATTTATTTTTAACAGTATTTTTTTTCTAAATACAAAACTAAAAGTTTAGTATAGAAATAATTTTGAATAGAAATTATTTTCAAAGAAAGTATTGTCAGGTATAACAAAAGCAGTTTCAAAGTACTCACAATTCCATTGCTAAAGGTAACTAATCTTAATACTTTGGAGGATGTGGTATGCTATGCCAAGTCGCTTCAGTTGTATCCTACTCTTTATGATGCTATGGAACATAGCCCACCAGTCTCCTCTGCCCGTGGGATTTGCCAAACAAGAATACTGGAGTGGGTTGAATGTCCTCCTCAGGGGATCTTCCCGATTCAGGGATCGAACCCCTTCCTCCGGTGTCTCCTGCATCCGCAGGTGGTTTCTTTACCACTAGTGCCACCTGGGAAGCCCCAAAGAGAGTCACAGTGTGTGTGTGGGTTGCTCAGCCATGTCCAACTCTTGTCAGTCCCATGGCCTGTAGCCCACCAGGCTCCTCTGTCCATGGAATTCCCCAGGCAAGAATACTGGAGAGGGTCGCCATGCCCTTCTCCAGGGGACCTTTCCAACCCAGGAATCGCACCCATGTCTCCTGCATCTCCTGCACTGCAGGCAAATTCTCTTACTGTTTGAACCACTAGAGAAGCCCACTTTGGAGGTTCGGTTCAGTTCAGTTCAGTCGCTCGGTCGTGTCTGACTCTTCGTGACTCCATGGACTGCAGCACACCAGGCCTCCCTGTCCATCACCAACTCCCGGAGCCCACTCAAACTCATGTCCATCACGTCAGTGATGGCATCCAACCATCTCATCCTCGTCCCCTTCTCCTCCGGACTTCAATCTTTCCCAGCATCAGGGTCTTTTCCAAAGATTTAGTTCTTTGCATCAGGTGGCCCAAGTATTGGAGTTTCCGCATCAGCATCAGTTCTTCCAATGAATATTCAGGACTGATTTTCTTTAGGATTGACTGGTTGAATCTCCTTGCAGTCCAAGGGACTCTCAAGAGTCTTCTCCAACACGATACTTCAAAAGCATCAATTCTTTGGCACTCAGATAACTTTGGAGTTTACACTTCCAGTAATGCGTCAACAAAATTGTGTTTAAACTGTGTATAATGGTGTAGGCTAATTTAGAAAATAATATACTTTTGACATCTATCCATGCTTTTAGGAAGAAATCTTCCTATGAAAATACTATTAATAATGGCACAGTATATTAATACTGTGTGGCATATTTCACAAGCCCTTTTTTGACAGGGGTCAAAAATATGTCTGAAATCAATATCATGAGAAAAACAGAAGTGTTCTTATGGACAACTATTTGCACATATCCATAACAAAATTATTAGGCTAAATCTTATAGATAAGGAATTCTTGGTGTAAAGAGCATGAACATTTAGGCAATTTTAATGTATAATAGCCAATTTACATTTGTATTAATTTATATTTCCATTAAAATTTTATAGGACTCATTGTTATTATTCATTAATAACACACTCTAGGAGTTATTTCAGCCAAACTCTGGTGGTAAGATTTTTATTTGTCTGAAGATGCTATTTGTATTTTATTAGGTTATTTTACTGTTTTTTACATGATAGCTTGTTGGTGGTAATTGCTGAGTTGTATCCCACTCTTTTGCAACCCCGTGCACTATAGCCTACTAGTCTCCACTGTCCATGGGATTTCTCAGGCAAGAATAGTCGAGTGGGGTGCCATGTTCCTTCTCCAGGGGATCTTCCCCACCCAGGAACTGATGACAGCTTAGCTCAGTATAAATTATAGGCTGCCAGTTATTTTCTCCCAGTATTGTGTAGAGTCAATTCAGTTGTCTTTTCTCTGTAAGCACTCAATTGCTTCCTATTGATCAAGTTTTTTAGCTGTTTTGGCATATTCTGGAGATTTACCTCAATGTAATTAGATACCGAGTTCACCTTCTTTATCCTCTTTAGGTCTTCTTTTGATTCCTGCATCCCAGGATTCATGTCTTTAATCAATTCCTTAAAAAATGTGAAGGCATACCACTTTGCCTTTTTCTCTCCCTCATGCTATCCTTTCCCCACCTCCACCTTAAACTGCAATCACATATGTATTTGCTATTGTTGTTGTTTAGTTGCTAAGTCATGTCTGACTCTCTGCAACCCAGAATACTGGAGTAGGTTGCCATTTCCTTCTCCAGAGGATCTTCCAACCCAGGTACTGAACTGGCAACTCCTTCACTAGCAGGCAGATTCTTCACCACTGACCCACCAGGGAAGCCCCACATATATATTTCTTTTCCTTTTTTTCTTATACTTTTTATCTCTTTAGCTGCCTGTGCTGCACTGTGGGTAATTTCTTCACATATCTTTCCATTTCTTAATTTTGTCTTCAGTTCTTTAAAAAACATTAGTATTGTTTTAAATTTTGGTTGCTATACTTTCAGTTCTGAAAGTTCTGTTGTTTTTTGAGATCTCACTGAGGGGTTATACTGTGTATGTTTAAGGTACACAAGGGGCTTACATAGTGGTTCAGACAGTAAAGAATCAGCCTGCAATGTAGGAGACCCAAGTTCGATTTCTGGGTTAGGAAGATCCCTTGGAGAAAGGAATGGCAACCCGCTCCAATGTTCTTGCCTGGAGAATCCCATGGACAAAGCCTGGTGGGTTATAGTCCATGGGGTTACAAAGAGTCAGACACAACTGAGCGACTAAGCATGCAAACACAGACACAAGGTACACAATATATTTATACACTCATATATTGCCAAATGATGAGCTCTGTAGTGTTAAGGAACACCCCTGTCACCTCACATAATCACCAGTTATTTTTTGTGGTGAGAACATTTAAGATCTACTCTTTTCGTAACTCTCAAGTATCTAGTACAGTATTGCAAACTATAATCTCCATACTATACATTAGCTCCCCCAAACATATTTATCTTACAATGGAAATTATGTACCGTTTGACCAACATCTCCCCAGTTCCCCCACTCTCCAGGCTCTGGTAACTACTATTCTACTTCCCGCTTGTATGAACTTGGCTTTTTTTGGATTACATATGTAAGTAATACCGTACAGTATTTGTCTGTCTCTGACATATTTCATTTAGTATAATACCCTCCAGGGTCATTCATATTCTTGCAAATGGCAGGATTACCTTCTCTTCTATGGCTGAATAATATTCTATCACATTTATATTCCATTATATATATTACATAGAGAGATGTATGACACAGCCTCTTTGCACTATTCATCTGTTGATGGACACTTAGGTTGCTTCCGTATGTTGGCTATTGTGAATAATGCTGCCATGAACATGGGACTGCCGATATATCTTCAATATCCCTTTTCCTTTCCTTTGGATGTATACCCAGAAGTAGGATTGCTAGTAATTCACTTCTTACTTTTTTGTGGAACCTTCCTCTTTTTTCACAGTAGCTATGCTACATCAAATTACATTTTCACCAACAGTACACAGGGATTCCCTTTTCTCCACATCTTCACTAAGACTTGATATCTCTTGTCTTTTTGATGATAGTGATTCCAACAGGTATGAGGTGATATCTCATTGTGGTTTTGATCTGCATTCCCCTAATGATTAGTGATCTTTTTAAAAATTTTTTAAATTTACTTATTTTAATTGGAGGCTAATTACTTTACAATATTGTAGTGGTTTTTTACCATACATTGACATGAATCAGCCATGGGTGTACATGTGTTCCCCACCCTGAACCCCCCTCCCACCTCCGTCCCCACCTCATCCCTCTGGGTTATCCCGGTGCAGCAGCCCCAAGCACCCTGTCTCATGCATCGAACCTGAACTGGCGATCTGTTTCACATATGATAATATATGTGTTTCAGTGTTATTCTCTTGGATCGTCGCACCCTTGCCTTCTCCCACAAAGTCCAAAAGACTGTTCTATACATCTGTGTCTCCTTTGCTGTCTCGCATATAGGGTCATCATTACCATCTTTCTAAATTCCATATATATGTGTTAGGAAAGAAAGTTATGACCAACCTAGATAGCATTTTCAAAAGCAGAGACATTACTTTGCCAACAAAGGTCCATCTAGTCAAGGATATGGTTTTTCCAGTGGTCATGTATGGATGTGAGTGTTGGACTGTGAAGAAGGCTGAGCGCTGAAGAACTGATGCTTTTGAACTGTGGTGTTGGAGAAGACTCTTGAGAGTCCCTTGGACTGCAAGGAGATCCAACCAGTCCATTCTAAAGGAGATCAATCCTGAGTGTTCATTGGAAGGACTGATGCTGAAGCTGAAACTCCAATACTTTGGCCACCTCATGCGAAGAGTTGACTCATTGGAAAAGACCCTGATTTGGGGAGGGATTGGGGGCAGGAGGAGAAGGGGATGACAGAGGATGAGATGGCTGGATGGTATCATCGACTCGATGGACATGAGTTTGAGTAAACTCTGGGAGTTGATGATGGACAGGGAGGCCTGGTGTGCTGCGATTCATGGGGTCGCAAAGAGTCGGACACGACTGAGCCACTGAACTGAACTGAACTGATATTGTATTGGTGTTTTTATATTTTAATGTACCTGTTGGTCATCTGTATGTCTTCTTTAGATCTATTCCGTTTCTCTGCCCATTTTTAATTGGATTGTTTACTTGTTTTTGTTACTGAATTGTATGAGTTCTTTATATATTTTGAATATTAACCACTTACTAGATATATGATTTGCAAACATTCCTTCAGTTCTGTAGACTGGCTTTTTGTTTTGTAGGTTGTTTCTGTTGCCGACCTGGCACCTACTAATGAATGTTTAACAATATTCATTTGTTCACTCACTCATTCCTTTATTTATTTGCTCATCATATACCAAAACTAGCTAAGAAACTTATCTCAAACGCATGGCAACCAAACACAGCAAAATTCCTGTGAAATCACTAATTCTATTTTTATACTATTTGCCCATCTGTGAAACAAAGGCCAATTGTTCATTGTCAAAAAAATGCTAAAAAGAGCTCAACTTTGAGAGCAGCAATTCAAAGGAAGAGTGTGTCAAAAACATGGCTCATTTTAAATAGTTTTATATTGCCACTGTGCTTCTTTACTACAAATAGATTTTCCTTATCAGCTTCCTTTTCTAAAGAATAGATGGCTCTTCTAACTGCAAGAGCTGTATGAGGTGACGTACCCTGAAGAACACCACTCTACTGTGTTGAAAGCAGGGACCCTCAGCTAAACATATACAAACTAAATGAAATGATTATACAATGAAACAATTGCTCTCCAGAAACTATGAGGACATTAGATCTCTCTTACAATCTCCAGCCATAAACCAAAGAATTAAGATTATGACACAATTATCTCTTTCCATCTTAATAAGTTGCAAGCATGCTGAAGTCCTTGATGGCACTGAATTATAAATATAACTTAATTAGATTTCCATTTCCGGTTTGCTTAAAATAAGAACATTGTAGGGAAAGGATCTTGTGGTACAATGTGTGAATTATTCCTGTTATAAAAATGCTAGTGCTCTCTTTCTACATTACAAGCACAATCAGTCTCAATATAATGTGTTGGAAAATCTGAATTGTGTTTGCTAAAGTTGATAGTATATGACTACAGAAAAGACTTACTAGGTACATGAAGCTAAGCGCATTCACCCATTTCCTCTTTTGGGTTACCAATTACTATTTGATTATTCATGAGTTCACTCAACAAATATTTTCATCTGTCTTTTATATATTAGGCAGTATGCTAACTTTGGAATACAAGTGCAGATCAATCTGGTCTTGGCCTCATGGAGATTACAGACCAGTGAGGAAGGAAGATTGTGATAAGTGCCTTGAGTATATCAATATGACTCTGTGAGACCACACAGGGGCAATCTCATCTAATAAAAGAGGTAAAAGAGGGCATAATTGGGAAAGTGATAACTGAGCTGACATCAGGAGGGTGACTGGGAATTTACTATACAAATGGAGGAAGGAAAAAGAATTTAAGATAGAAAAAACAGAATGTACAACAGTTGGTGCCAGAAAACAAAGAGTGCAGAAATGAACAGATAATCTCAGAGTACCTGGAACACAGAAAACAAGGGGAAACATCAAGTGAGAGGAGGCTGAAAAGGGCAGAGGTCAGGTTAGGAAGGCTACATTTAAGATTTACTTTATACTTGAAAAGACTTAGGAAACTACATAAGAGATATTTTAAAGCAGCTTTGCTCAAGTATAACTACAAATATTCAAAGTGTACAATTTAATAGGATTCAGTACTCTACACATGGACATCACCAGATGGTCAACACTGAAATCAGATTGATTATATTCTTTGCAGCCAAAGATGGGGAAGCTCTATACAGTCAACAAAAACAAGACCAGGAGCTGTGACTCAGATGAACTCCTTATTGCCAAATTCAGACTTAAATTGAAGAAAGTAGTGAAAACCAGAGAAGAAAATGGCAACCCACTCCAGTGTTCTTGCCTGGAGAATCCCAGGGATGGGGGAGCCTGCTGGGCTGCCGTTTATGGGGTCGCACAGAGTCAGACATGACTGAAGCGACTTAGGAGCAGTAGCAGCAGGGAAAACCACTAGACCATTCAGGTATGACCTAAATCAAATCCCTTATGATTATATAATGGAAGTGAGTAATAGATTTAAGGGACTAGATCTGATCGATAGAGTGCCTGATGAATTACGGATGGAGGTTCATGACACTGTACAGGAGACAGGGATCAAGACCATCCCCATGGAAAAGAAACGCAAAAAAGCAAAATGACTGTCTGGGGAGGCCTTACAAATAGCTATGAAAAGAAGAGAAGCAAAAAGCAAAGGAGAAAAGGAAAGATATAAGCATCTGAATGCAGAGTTCCAAAGAATAGCAAGGAGAGATAAGAAAGCCTTCCTCAGTGATCAATGCAAAGGAATAGAGGCAACCAACAGAATGGGAAAGACTAGAGATCTCCTCAAGACAATTAGAGATACCAAGGGAACATTTCATGCAAAGATGGGCTCGATAAAGGACAGAAATGGTATGGACCTAACAGAAGCAGAAGATATTAAGAAGAGGTGGCAAGAATACACAGAAGAACTGTACAAAAAAGAGCTTCATGACCCAGATAATCACAATGGTGTGATCACTCATCTAGAGCCAGACATCCTGGAATATGAAGTCAAGTGGGCCTTAGGAAGCATCACAATGAACAAAGCCAGTGGAGGTGATGAAATTCCAGTAGAGCTATTTCAAATCCTGAAAGATGATGCTGTAAAAGTGCTGCACTGAACATGCCAGCAAATTTGGAAAACTCAACAGTGGCCACAGGACTGGAAAAGGTCAGTTTTCATTCCAATCCCAAAGAAAGGCAATGCCAAAGAATGCTCAAACTACCGCACAAATGCACTCATCTCACACGCTAGTAAAGTAATGCTCAAAATTCTCCAAGCCAGGCTTCAGCAATATGTGAACCGTGAACTTCCTGATGTTCAAGCTGGTTTTAGAAAAGGCAAAGGAACCAGAGATCAAATTGCCAACATCCGCTGGATCATCGAAAAAGCAAGAGAGTTCCAGAGAAAAATCTATTTCTGCTTTATTGACTATGCCACAGCCTTTGACTGTGTGGATCACAATAAACTGTGGAAAATTCTGAAAGAGCTGGGAATACCAGACCACCTGACCTGCCTCTTGAGAAACCTATATGCAGGTCAGGAAGCAACAGTTAGAACTGGACATGGAACAACAGATTGGTTCCAAATAGGAAAAGGAGTACGTCAAGGCTGTATATTGTCACCCTGCTTATTTAACTCATAAGCAGAGTACATCATGAGAAATGCTGGGCTGGAAGAAGCACAAGCTGGAATCAAGATTGCCAGGAGATGTATGGCAAAACCAATACAATATTGTAAAGTAATTAACCTCCAATTAAAATAAATAAATTCATATTTTAAAAAATAATAAAACCGCATAAATAGTGGAAAAAAAATTGCCGGGAGAAACATCAATAACCTCAGATATGCAGATGACACCACCCTTATGGCAGAAAGTGAAGAAGAACTAAAAAGCCTCTTGATGAAAGTGAAAGAGGAGAGCGAAAAAGTTGGCTTAACTCTCAACATTCAGAAAACGAAGATGACGGCATCTCGTCCCATCACTTCATGGGAAATAGATGGGGAAACAGTGGAAACAGTGTCAGACTTTATTTTGGGGGTCTCCAAAATCACTGCTGATGGTGACTGCAGCCATGAAATTAAAAGACGCTTACTCCTTAGAAGAAAAGTTATGACCAACCTAGATAGCATATTCAAAAGCAGAGACAATACTTTGCCAACAAAGGTCCATCTAGTCAAGGCTGTGGTTTTTCCAGTGATCATGTATGGATGTGAGAGTTGGACTGTGAAGAAAGCTGAGTGCCGAAGAACTGATGCTTTTGAACTGTGGTGTTGGAGAAGACTCTTGAGAGTCCCTTGAACTGCAAGGAGATCCAACCAGTCCATTCTGAAGGAGATCAGCCCTGGGATTTCTTTGGAAGGAATGATGCTAAAGCTGAAACTCCAGTACTTTGGCCACCTCATGTGAAGAGTTGACTCATTGGAAAAGACTCTGATGCTGGGAGGGATTGGGGGCAGGAGGAGAAGGGGACGGTAGAGGATGAGATGGCTGGATGGCATCACTGACTCGATGGACGTGATTCTGAGTGAACTCCAGAATTTAGTGATGGACAGGGAGGCTGACGTGTTGCAATTCATGGGGTCGCAGAGTCGGACATGACTGAGCGACTAAACTGAACTGAATATAATATACATCCATGAAGCCATCAGCACAGCTGAGACAGTAAACCGATCTATGACCCTCTAGAGCTCCCTCACGCTCCTTCATAGACCCTGCCCCTAAGCCTCTTTCCTACTTCCCCATCTCAAAGCAAACACAGATCTGTTTTCTATCATTACAGATTAGTTTGCACTTTCCAGAAATTTATATAAACGATACTATGCAGTATATGCTTTTTTGTCTGATGATTTTTTTCACTCAGTGTATCTATTCTGAGAATCATCTAGGCTGTTGCATCTGTCAACAATTCATTTCTATTTTATTTCTGAATAATATTCCATTGTAAAGATACACTCTAATTTATTTATCCACTTATCTGTTAATGGATATTTGGGTTGTTTCCAATTTTTGGCTTTATAACTGCTATGAATATTTGTCTATGTCTTTGTACATATATATATATATTTATTTTGCTATTGAATTGGCAGAAGGTGATGACATGGCAGATATATGTTTACATTTTCAAGAAAATTGTCAACTAGTTTCCAAAGTGGTTGTACCATTTCACATTCCCACCAGTAGTGTTTGAGAATTCCAGACCATTCACATCTAAGTCAACATTTGCTATGGTCACTCAATTTAATTTTAGCCATTCTCATAGATGTATAGTAGTATCTTGCTGTAATTTTAATTTGCATTTCCATAATGACTAATGGTTTTGAACATCTTTTCTGCATTTGCTGTTGGTATGTCGTTTTTGGTAGTTTCTATTCAAATCTTTGGTCATTTTTGAAAGTGAACTGTTTCTTATTTTTGATTTTTAAGAGTTCTTTATATATTCTGGATTTAAGCTCTTGATTAGATATATGATTACACATAGTTTTTACACTCTATAATTTTTTAAATTCTGTTAAAATTTTTAATTCTGTGTTTGTCAAATTTATTATTCTTTTTAATTTTATTGTTTATACTTTTGTTGTCCTAAGAAATCTATGCCTAACTGGAAGGTACAAATTTTCTACAAAAATTTTAAGTTTACATTTTACGTTTAGGTCTATGATAAATCTGGGATTAATTTTTACATACAGCATGAGATTTGAATCCAAGTTTATATTTTGACATATGAATGTCCAATTGTTCCAGCACCATTTGCTGAAATGAGTATCCATTTTTTCTCAACTGAATTGTGTGCCTTTGTTAAAAATCAGTTGTCCTTATACATGTTTTATTTCTGGACAATCAGTTCATTTCTATTGATCTAAATGTCCACCTTTACACAAACATTGTCTTTACACCATCTTTCTTTCAGGGATTTTTTGAATCTCCTGCTGCTGCTGCTGCTAAGTCGCTTCAGTCGTGTTCGACTCTGTGTGACCCCATAGACGGCAGCCCACCAGGCTCCCCCGTCCCTGGGATTCTCCAGGCAAGAACACTGGAGTGGGTTGCCATCTCCTAGATGCTTTCAATATTCCGTATGAAATTCATAATTAGCTTGTTGATATCTACAAGCTCCTCTATTTAAATTTTGATATGATTTTGTTGGACCTCTAGATAAGCTTCGAGACAATGAACAACTTAACAGTATTTTGTCTTCCAACTCAGGAGAAAGGTATCTCCTCATTTATTTAGATCACCTGTAATTTTCCTCAGCAATGTTCTGTAATTTTTGAATGTATAGTTCTTTTACATCTTTCATCAAATTTAATTCTATTTCATATCATATATGATCATAAATGGAACTGCTTTAATGATTTCAGTTTCTGATTGTTCACTATTAGTATTTTGCATGTTATATATTGACTTCTATGCTGCAAATTTGCTAAACTCACCAATTTATCTGGTAGCTTTTGAAAAATTTTTAATCCCATGAGAACATCATGTCATTGGCAAATAAAAAGTCATACTTCTTCTTTTGTTACTTTTTCTTACTGAAGATGCTAGTAGAACATCCAGATACTAGTGCATGGAAGTAGTCAGGGTGGGTATTTCTCCTGTCTTGTACTGGATCATAGGGGAGATTATTCAGTCTTTCACTTTAAGTATGTTATTGGCTGTATGTTTTTCACAGATTTTTTTATTATTCAGTTAAGGAAAGACTCCTTTATTTTGTTGAGAGTACTTTTTAAATCAGAAATTGATACCAGATTTTCTCAGATTTTTTTCTACATCTATGGAGTGGATAATTTTTCTTAGTTTATTAAAAGGAGATTTTTGAATATTCAACAATCCAGTGTTCTTGAGATAAACTTCACTTGGTCATGATGGATTTTAATTCTAATATAGTACTGGATGCTATCTGATAAGGTTTTGTTTAGGATTTATGTTTCTGAGGGATATTAGTCTATAGTATTTTTTTCTTATATTTGTCTGTATATGATATCAAGGTAGTATTGGCTGGGAAGGTACTGGAATGAGTTAGAAGCTATTGTCCCCTCCCATATTTAGACAGTTTGCATTGAACTGTTATTATTTCTTCACTAAATGTTTGGTGGAATTAATCAGAATGAACCCATCTGGACCAGAAGTGTATCAATCAAGTTCTGTTCAGTCAGTCATGTTTGACTCTTTGCAGCCCCATGGACTGCAGCACATCAGGCTTTCATGTCCATCATCAACACCTGGAGCTTGCTCAAACTCATGCCCATTGAGTTGGTGATAACCATCTAATCATCTTATTCTCTGTCATCCCCTTATCCTCCTGCCTTCAATCTTTCCCAGCAACAGGGTCTTTTCCAATGAGTCAGTTCTTCGCATCAGGCGGCTGAGGTATTGGAGCTTCAGTTCAGCATCAGTCCTTCCAATGAATATTCAGAGTTGATTTCCCTTAGGATGGACTGGGTGGATTTCCTTGCAGTCCAAGGGATTGTCAAGAGTCTTCTCCAACACCACAATTAAAAAGCATCAGTTCCCCAGTGCTGAGTTTTCTCTATGTCCAACTCTAACATCCATACATGACTACTAGAAAAACCGTAGCTTTTGACTAGATGAAACCTTGTTGGCAAAGTAATGTCTTTGCTTTTAAATATGCTGTCTAGGTTGGTCATAGCTTTTCTTCTAAGGAGCAAGCATCTTTTAATTTCATGGCTGCCATTGCCATCTGCAGTGATTTTGGAGCCCCCCACCCCCTCAATAAACTCTGTTACTGTTTCCACTGTTTCCCCATCTATTTGCCATGAAGTGATGGGACTGGATGCCGTGATCTTCACTTTTTGAATGCTGAGTTTCAAGCCAGTTATTTCACTCTCTTCTTTCACATTCATCATGAGGCTCTTTAGTTCCTCTTCACTTTCTTCCATAAACGTGGTGTCATCTGTGTATCTGAAGCTATTGATATTTCTCCCAGCAGTCTTGCTTCCAGCTTGTGCTTCATCAAGCCCAGCATCTCATATGATGTACTCTACATATAAGTTAAATAAACAGGGTGACAATATACAGCCTTGACGTATTCCTTTCCCAATTTGGAACCAGCCCATTGTTCCACATGCGGTTCTAACTGTTGCTTCTTGACCTGGATACAGATTTCTCAGGAGGCAGGTAAGGTGGTCTGGTATTCCCATCACTTGAAAAAATTTTTCACAGTTTGTTATGATCTACACATTAAAAGGTTTTGGCATAGTCAATAAAGCTAAAGTAGATGTTTTTCTGGAACTCTCTTGCTTTTTCAATGATCCAGCGGATGTCGGCAATTTGATCTCTGGTTCCTCTGCCTTTTCTAAATCCAGCTTGAACACCTGGAAGTTCTCAGTTCACATACTGTTGAAGCCTGGCTTGGAGAATTTTGAGCATTACTTTGCTAGCATGTGAGACGAGTGCAAGTGTGCGATGAATGCATTTGTTTGAATATTCTTTGATACTGCTTTTCTTTAGGATTAAATGAAAACTGCTCTTTTCCAGTCCTGTGGCCACTGCCGACTTTTCCAAATTTGCTGGCATTTTGAGTAGAGCACTTTCACAGCATCATCTTTCAGGATTTGAAACAGCTCAGTTGGAAATCTGTCACCTCCACTAGCTTTGTCCACAGAGATGCTTCCTCAGGCCCACCTGACTTTGCACTCCAGGGTGTCCAGCTCTAGGTGAGTGACCACACCATGGTGGTTATATGGGTCATTAAGATCTTTTTTTTAATAGTTCTTTCATGTATTCTTGCCACGTTTTCTTAACATCTGCTTCTGTTAGGGCCATACCATTTCTGTCCTTTATTGAGCCCATTTGTGCATGAAATGTTCCCTTGATATCTCTAATTTTGCTGAAGAGATTTCTAGTCTCTCCTATTCTATTGTTTTCCTCTATTTCTCCACATTGATCACTGAGGAAGGCTTTCTTATCTCTCCTTGCTATTCTTTGGAACTCTGCATTCAGATCTTTCCTTTTCTTCTTTGCCTTTTTGCTTGTCTTCTTTTCTCAGCTATTTGTAAGTCCTCCTCAGACAACCATTTTGTCTTTTTGCAGTTCTTTTACTTATGGATGGTCTTGATCACTGCCTCCTGTACAATGTCATGAATCTCTGTCCATAATTCTGCTGGCATTGTGCTATCAGATTTAATCCCTTGAGTCTATTTGTCACTTCCAATTTATAATCATGAGTTTTGATTTAGATCATATTTGAATGGTGTAGTGGGTTTCCCTACTTTCTTCAATTTAAGTCAGAAGTTCATGTTCTGAGTCACAGTCAACTCCTGGTCTTGTTTTTGCTGACTGTATAGAGCTTCTCCATCTGAATATAATCAGTCTGATTTCAATATTGACCATCTGGTGATGTCCATGTGTAGAGTCATCGCTTCTGAAGTTTATGTATGTGTGTATATCTTTATATATACCTTCATAAGTATGTAAGGGCTTTCCAGGTGGTGCAGTGGTAAAGAATCCATCTGCTAAGGCAGGGGACACGAGAGGGGTGGGTTCAATCCCTGGGTCAGGAAAACCCTCTGGGGTAGGAAATGGCGACATGCTGCAGTATTCTCACCTTGAAAATTCTATGGACAGAGGAGCTTGGCAGGCTATCGTCCATGGGTTCTTAAAGAGCTGGACATTTTGAATGACTGAGCACACACATACATACAGATTTCAGACCGAATAGGGATATGATATTGCATTTGTATTTCAAGAAAATAATTCTGGCTGCAATGTGGAGGATAGGAAAGGGGCAATAATGTCAGTGGGTCAACCATTTAGGAGACACTTCCAGGAGTGCAAACAACATATAGTGAAGATTTATACTACAGTAACAACAACAGATGCAAGAGTTAGTGGTTTCTAGTGATTAAAGCCCAACATTTTATAGTTTAAAATTGAAAAATAGTGATGAAGTAACAAGTATGTGATTGAAGAATAAGAATTCTCTGGCTAAGGATTCTGGGACTTTTGTTTGAATGTTGGTAACAGTCTCCATTTCTGACATGTAAGTAGATTAGTAGAAGAAGCTAGGTATAGGATGTACCCATTTCTCATAAAACAATGCCAAACCTAAATAATAGTACACAAAACTACCTCATTTGTGTGGGCAAGACTAATAATATTTTATTTGTGCCCCATACAACCCTGTCATTCTGAAATCTAATTTCAGGAGAGAAGATCAAGATGGCAGGGTAGAGGGATATGGAGCGTACCTCCTCCCACAAATATATCACAAATACATTTACATGTGAAACAATTCTCACAGAATACCTATTGCAAGCTTGCAGAAGATCACATACAAACAAAGCTACAAGGAAGATCACCACATAACCAGTTCACCCTGGGAACCTCCTACACCTGCTGGGAAGTCCACCTGGACAGACAGGGGGCTTCAGAGGCTGGAGAGGAGGGTGCCAGAGCTGGCCTGTGTCTCCACAGGGTACAGAAGAGCAGCACAGAAAGTCCTGGCCATGTACTTGCACATCCCAGTCCGAGACATACACCTACTTGTGTGAACAGAACTGGGTGTTGAAACTCGGGCTTCAGGGGACAGGCTCAGGGAAATGACTTGGTTTGGCTATGAAGAGACAGCCCAAAGGACCTGAAATGCTGCTTGGGCCAAAACTAGGGGCACATACAGAATGGACTGTGGGTCCACCATAAGAGCCCTATTATCAATACATGAAAGGAGGGGCAGGGATCTACCATAGAAGCTTCGTTGTCAGCATGCTCACAGCAGGGTGTGGCTCTGGCTTCTACTGGGTCTGTGAACTTTGTGGGCAGGCACACATGGAGGCAGGGTTGAAATCTAAGCTGATGACCAGTAATCCCACTGTAGACACAAGGAAGCATCTCAGACAGACTCGCTCTCTTGTGAATTTCTGGACCAGGACTGCACACGTGTGCATGAGGGCTGGCAGAGCCAATTATCTGCAGGCTCAGGGGTGGCAGCTCCACTGGGTTTACATTTTAGTGGCTTTGTGAGCTTGTCTGAATGACTAAGGGACCTCTGAGCTAATTAATGGAGCTCTAAAGTAGAGGCAGCCATTGAAGGCAGTCAGCAACAGTGATCTTTGTGGGCGCACACACCAGGTGACAGGCAGCATCACAGAATGGCATGTTCACCTGGACAATCCTAAGGAAAGCCACGCAGAAACTCTTTTCCCAGCGGGAGTGCTCTGGTCCCACCGACCTCACATTACTGGGTAGATTTGGATCTAGGGGCTTCTATTTCAACTATTGGAGCATAGACTCTGCACCTAATGGGTCTGTGACAACCACAGAGCAAAGACAAGGCCCTGCCCAACATCCAACACAAGCTCTGGTCACCACCACACCAAATACATCCCCTATCAAGTGGGCAAGACCCAGCACACTGCAAGGAAAGTTGTGACAAACATCCACACCAAAAGCAGCCCTCGTGCCAAAAATATTGGACTCATGCAGGCTACACAAGGATGCTCCTATATAAAAATGACTCTTCAAGATCACAGTATATTACTATTTCACCCTAACTCAGAGAGTCCAAGAGATACAAGAAAAGAGGAAAAAAAAAAAAGGACTACTTCTTATTAAAATAACAAGAGACATCCCCTGAAAGCATAATGAAACATATTTCTCCAGTCTACCAGATTCTGAGTTCAAAAAAAAGAGGCAATAAAAATACCGAAGGAATTAAGAAAGGCTGTTGAAAGAAATGCAGATCACTGTGACAATGAATTAGAATTGCAGAGACAAAAACTCTGCTAAAGGCAAGAAGAAGCAAACAAATAATGCAGAAGAACAATAAGTGAACTGGAAAATAAAATAATGGAAATCATCCAACCAGAACAGCAGACAGAAAGAGAAATGCTTTTTTTTTTTTTTAATTGAAGCAACACACTATATCTATAGGATAATATAAAGTGTGCAAATCTACACATAATAGAATTCTCAGGAGAAGAAAGAGAAAATGAGATTGAAAATGTATCTGGAGGAATCATGGCTGTAAATTTCCCAAACTTAAGGAAATAGATATCTAGCTAATGGAAGCACAGAGGATCCCAAACAAGATGAACCCAAACACTGCTACACCAAGACATATCATAATTAAATGACAAAGTTAAAGAGAGGATTCTAAAGGCAGCAAGATAAAAATAAAGTGTCACTTACAACGGAACCCTCTATAAGGCTACCAGTTAATTTCTCTACAAAAACTTTAAAACTAGAAAGAAGTAGCAAGATATATTCAAAGATCTGAAAAGGAAAAACATGCAACCTAGGATATTGTACCCAGTAATATTATCACTGAGACTAGAAGGCAAGAGAAAGAATTTCTCAGATGAACAAAAACGAAACAGCAATACTTAACCTATCCCCAAAGAAACATTGGAAGTTCCTCTCTAAATATAAGGAAGCAAGACTCTATAGGAAAGGGGAAATTGCAACAGGCAAGTTAAAAATATGAAAGGACTGATGATCACAGAAATTAACCATTTCAAAAAAAAAACAATAAAACCTTCTGTAAAAGTGACTATAACTAAAATGAAAAGCAAAAGGTTAAACATGAAGATATAAATAAGACATCAAAAAATCACAAAATGTTGTGGGAGGGAGTAAAAAAGTGCAGATCTTATAGAACATATTTGGGTAAATATGATTACTAGTTTAAAGAGGGTAGATATAGTTACAGGTTAACATGTTTGAAAAGAAGTGGTTTGGGTAACCGCAAATCAAAAGCATACAACAGATTGACAAAACCCAAAAGAACCCAAGCATAATACAAAAGAAAATCATCAAACCACAAAAGGAACACAAAAATAAGAAGGAAAAAAGAACAAACACAAAATCAATGGGAAAAAAGGTTTAAAGTGGCAATGATACATGTTTATCAATAATCGCTTTAAATGTCAATGGGCTAAATGCTCTGGTCAAAAGAGACAAAGTGGCAGGTTAGAAAATAAAATAAAAACCTACACTCTGTGGCCTATAAAAGACTGGCTTTATTTTGAAATCACATATAGATAGTGAATGTATGGGAAAATCTGTTTTATGCAAATAGAAATGCCAAGAATGCTGGAGTAGCAATAGTCATATCACAGAAAATAGACTTTAAAACAAAGGCTATAAGGACAGAGAAGGATGCTTTCATTTCACATAATGACAACAGGATCAATAAAAGAAAAGGATATCATACTTTTTAATATATATGCATTTAGTATAGGAACCCCTAAAAACATAAAACAAATACTAATAAACATAAAGAGAGAAATTGATGGGCACATAATAACATTAGGAGACTTTACTCACTGAATTAATGGACAGATGTTCCAGACAGGAAATCAATAACGTAAGAGAATGACATAATGGAACAGTTAAACTGAATTGACACTTACAGGATACTACATGCAAAACAACTCTTGAGAGTCCCTTGGACTGCAAGGGGATGCAACCAGTCCATCCTAAAGGAGATCAGTCCTGGGTACTCATTGGAAGGACTGATGTTGAAGCTGAAATTCCAATAATTTGGCCACTTGATGCGAAGAGCTGACTCATTTGAAAAGACCCTGATGCTGGGAAAGATTTGAGGGCAGGAAGAGAAGGGGACAACAGAGGACGAGATGGTTGGATGGCATCACCGACTCAATGGACGTGAGTTTGGGTAAACTCCGGAAGTTGGTGATGGACGGGGAGGCCTGGCGTGCTGTGGTTCATGGGGTCGCAAAGAGTCAGACCCGACTGAGCCACTGAACTGAACATGCAAAACTACACAACAACAACAGCAAACTCGTAACACACATGCTTTGCAAGTGTGCACTACCGTTCTCTGGGACAGACCACACACTAGGGCACAAGGTGAGAGCCAACAGATTTAAGAGGATATAAATTATTTCAAGCATCTTTTCTGACCACGATGGCATGAAACTAGAAATCAACCACAGAAAGAGACATGAGAAGGAAGAGATCACATGGAGACTAAACAACATGTTACTAAAAAGGCAATGGGTCACCAATAAAATCAGAGAAGAAATTTAAAAATCCCTTGAGGCAAACAACAAGCCTGACCAGTAGAAATGTACCTTACTCTCATAAAGCCATTTTTCCAATGTGGAAACAGAACATTAGAAAGATTCAAGACACAATGGTGTCTCCCAGTTTACTGTAACGATATTTATTTACACTTGTTTACAAAAGTCTCTTTCCCGCTGATATGTGGTTACTGTAGTGCTAGGCAGAAAGTTACTGCTCATGAATTATCCATTTGAACAATCATTTAAATAATTGACTGGGTTAATAAATATAGCACAAATGATTTTTCAATAAAATTGTTCTAAATGGAAGATTTTGTTGTTGTTGATAAGCTATATGTAAAGTCTTAAACATCACGAAGTCCTATACTGGTTGATAGCTCTGATGAATCTTTAAGAGGTCATTTTGTCTGACTACCACATCTAGTTAGAACAATGTGAAAAAATTTACAAATTTTTTCTATCTACTTATATTCTTATTTAGCTATCAATCCATTCATTTATTCAATATTCATTAAGTCCTATGAATGTTATATGTCAGATATTGGGCTAGAAACTAAAGATAGAAAGATGAATAAAACACATTCTCCCCTTATAAGAACTCACACACTAGAAAAGACAAACAGTCACATAAATAATGAACTTATATGACAAATAAGGCAAATTTGGCCTTGGAATGTGGAATGAAGCAGGGCAAAGACTAATAGAGTTTTGCCAAGAAAATGCACTGGTCATAGCAAACACCCTCTTCCAACAACACAAGAGAAGACTCTACACACGGACATCACCAGATGGTCAACACCAAAATCAGATTGATTATATGCTTTATAGCCAAAGATGGAGAAGCTCTATACAGTCAACAAAAACAAGACCAGGAGCTGACTGTGGCTCAGATCATGAACTCCTTATTACCAAATTCAGACTTGAATTGAAGAAAGTAGGGAAAACCACTAGACCATTCAGGTATGACCTAAATCAAATCCCTTATGATTATACAGTGGAAGTGAAAAATAGATTTAAGGGCCTAGATTTGATAGAGTGCCAGATGAACTAGGAATGAGGTTCGTGACACTGTACAGGAGACAGGGATCAAGACCAT
Organism: Budorcas taxicolor; assembly: GCF_023091745.1. Lineage (NCBI taxonomy): Eukaryota > Metazoa > Chordata > Mammalia > Artiodactyla > Bovidae > Budorcas > Budorcas taxicolor. The sequence continues at coordinate 11,378,469 of NC_068934.1, read as the reverse complement.
CCCCATGGAAAAGAAATGCAAAAAAGCAAAATGGCTGTCTGGGGAGGACTTACAAATAGCTGTGAAGAGAGGAGAAAAGGAAAGATATAAGCATCTGAATGCAGAGTTCCAGAGAATAGCAAGAAGAGATAAGAAAGCCTTCTTCAGCAATCAATGCAAAGAAATAGAGGAAAAGAACAGAATGGGAAAGACTAGAGACCTCTTCAAGAAAATTAGAGATACCAAGGGAACATTTCATGCAAAGATGGGCTCGATAAAGGACAGAAATGGTATGGACCTAACAGAAGCAGAAGATATTAAGAAGAGGTGGCAAGAATACACAGAAGAACTGTATGAAAAAGAGCTTCACGACCCAGATAATCACGATGCTGTGATCACTCATCTAGAGCCGGACATCCTGGAATGTGAAGTCAAGTGGGCCTTAGAAAGCATCACTACAAACAAAGCTAGTGGAGGTGATGGAATTCCAGTGGAGCTATTTCAAATCCTGAAAGATGATGCTGTGAAAGTGCTGCACTCAACATGCCAGCAAATCTGGAAAACTCAGCAGGGGCCACAGGACTGGAAAAGGTCAGTTTTCATTCTAATCCCAAAGAAAGGCAATGCCAAAGGATGCTCAAACTACTTCACAATTGCACTATCTCACATGCTAGTAAAGGAATGCTCAAAATTCTCCAAGCCAGGCTTCAGCAATATGTGAACCGTGCACTTCCTGATGTTCAAGCTGGTTTTAGAAAAGGCAGAGGAACCAGAGATCAAATTGCCAACATCCGCTGGATTATGGAAAAAGCAAGAGAGTTCCAGAGAAACATCAATTTCTGCTTTATTGACTATGCCAAAGCCTTTGACTGTGTGGATCACAATAAAGTGTGGAAAATTCTGAAAGAGCTGGGAATACCAGACCACCTGACCTGCCTCTTGAGAAACCTGTATGCAGGTCAGGAAGCAACAGTTAGAGCTGGACATGGAACAACAGACTGGTTCCAAGTAGGAAAAGGAGTACATTAAGGCTGTATATTGTCACCCTGCTTATTTAACTTCTATGCAGAGTACATCATGAGAAATGCTGGACTGGAAGAAACAAGCTGGAATCAAGATTGCCGGGAGAAATATCAATCAATCACCTCAGATATGCAGATGACACCACCCTTATGGCAGAAAGTGAAGAGGAACTAAAAAGCCTCTTGATGAAAGTGAAAGAGGAGAGCGAAAAAGTTGGGTTAAAGCTCAACATTCAGAAAACAAAGATCATGGCATCCGGTCCCATCACTTCATGGGAAATAGATGGGGAAACAGTGGACACAGTGTCAGACTATTTTTCTGGGCTCCAAAATCACTGCAGATGGTGACTGTAGCCATGAAAAGAAAAGACGCTTACTCCTTGGAAGAGAAGTTGTGACTAACCTAGATAGCATATTCAAAAGCGGAGACATTACTTTGCCAACAAAGGTCCATCTAGTCAAGGCTATGGTTTTCCAGTGGTCATGTATGGATGTGAGAGTTGGACTGTGAAGAAAGCTGAGTGCTGAAGAATTGATGCTTTTGAACTGTGGTGTTGGAGAAGACTCTTGAGAGCCCCTTGGACTGCAAGGAGATCCAACTAATCCATTCTGAAGGAGATCAGCCCTGGGATTTCTTTGGAAGGAATGATGCTAAAGCTGAAACTCCAGTACTTTGGCCACCTCATGGGAAGAGTTGACTCATTGGAAAAGACTCTGATGCTGGGAGGGATTGGGGGCAGGAGGAGAAGGGGACTGCAGAGGATGAGATGGCTGGATGGCATTACTGACTCGATGGACGTGAGTCTGAGTGAACTCCGGGAGATGGTGATGGACAGGGAGGCCTGGCGTGCTGCAATTCATGGGGTCGCAAAGAGTCGGACACGACTGAGCGACTGAGCTGAACTGAACTGATGACAAGAAGAGGGCTGACAGTGACTGTCCACACTCTATGGGAAAGCAAGGGAGTGCCAACAAACACGACCTGGGAAGGCGGAGTGGACTTTGCATAAGCTCTATTCAATCGCGTCCTTGTGAAGAATGGATTTGCCATGTACGCACATTGTGGTGGGCTACGTGTAGGGAGAACAGCAATGCCATATAGTTGAGTATCTGCCAGGAATAGGGGGAAGTGTCACATGCTTGGATCACAAGGTGCTTAGTAATGGAACAGAGGTTGGGTGGGTAGATTTTAACCAGAGCAAGGAGATTTGATTTCATCTCTTTGTCAATTTATATAATGAAGAACCCTCAACAACAACAACTGCAACAAAGATATAGGCCAGGAATCCTCAATGAACTACTAAATATATTGAATTGAGAGAAAATGAATTATATCACACTCTCTGTACATCAGACAATATATCATTTCTACACATAGAAATAGCTCAGATTAGGCCCGCCTTTTAACTCTTGCACAATGCATTTGAGGTGCAGCTGGGGCTGGTTAAGTATAGGCCTTGTGACACCTTCTTGAATGTTCTTTCTTATGTACCCTGCTGTGGCAAATTTCAAATAAAACAGATTCTGAAAATTTAACTGTAAAGTGCTTTATGCAGACTCCTCCTGTATGAATACAGCTCTTCAGGAAAAACTCTTCTGTTCTGACTGTACTAATTACAGAATTTATAGTTCTGTGTCCTCAAAAGAAGTAGGTAGCACTTTTCTTTTAAAATGCTAAACATATTTAAATCTATTTTCAAATTGAAATACTAAGCTAAAATGAAGGAGGAAGGAGCAAAGTCAACTTTCCACCTGAGCTAATGTTTGCACATTCTTTTCAATTTAAAAAAAAGTACATAGAGTTTCTTAAGAAGCTTTCTCTCACAGCCAGATAGATACAAATGGAAAAAAAAAATGAGGAGAAAGATGAATCAATAAGTCTGAAGGGAGAAAAATGGAAAGCCCACCTGCATTTTCAGGAAAGAGAGCTACTAAACATGACACTTCTTTAAACCAGAAAAGTTTCTACTTTTCAGGTCCTATAGTTAAAAGAAAAATAAATTCCCAAATCAGACAAATCAACTCTACAAAATACCGTCCTCATCTTTTGAGAAATCACCTCTAGGAAGAATACTTAGTTCAAATCCTGAACACTAGGAATAAAGAAAACAACTCTGAAGATTCAAACTGAAATAATTCAAAGTTTACAAATTGGAGTTCACTATTCTAGAACCTATGAAAATGAGACACTTTTAGCCCCTTACTCAAAAACAGTATATTCTTACTTAATGTACAGTTCCAAATGTAAGGTGCATATTAGAATTTAAAGTTTTATTAGATTAAAAAATTAAAACAGATGGATCTCGTGTAAGCAATTATAAAAGAAAAAATGGGAAGGTGAATAAATGAGTGAAAAGCAGCTTTATGAATTAAAGAATAACAATACCTATGGATTAGCCATCATTGTTAAATGTTTGTCAACATGAATAATTTCTAAGTACACTATTATAATAAAATGGTTAAACTATATCCTTTATGATTTAAGAAAATAGAAAACAATGCAGTGAATTTACTAAAGATTCTTGTTCAGAAATAAACTGTAAAAGTCTGTGTATTTCAAATATTTAACCTTTACATATCTACACAACTTAGCTATCCAGAATGACTTCTCAAAAATCCCAGGTGGACTGTGGAGGTCTATGGACATGAACAGACTGAATACTATGTGCCAGAAATGGGATACACGAGAATAAATGAGATACTCTTCCTGCTTTGGGATAGCTTAGATTATAGGTGAAGTAGACAGGGGAAGAGATCATTATTTGTTTGGTGGGCTAATTTTTGTGAGAAGAGTCACTGGGAACTCAGAAGAGGACCGCTCAGTTAACCCCAAGTCTGAAGGTGACTATGTGAGGATACAAAAAAAGAAAGGAAAGAAAAGAAAAAAAGGAACACGCCCAGCCACTCTTTTCTTTTATTGGATTCTGGAAACTGACTCTCTGAAATAATTCCTTACTATTGAATAATGGTAACAAGATATTCTATTGTTTACATTAAAATACTTAACTCTACCCTTGCTCTTTGTTTGAGCTTGGTTTAGACTGGATAAAGGGGCTTCCCAGGTGGCTCAGGGGTGGCTCCTGTCAATGCAGGAGACACAAAAGACACAGGTTCAATGCCTGGGTCAGGAAGATCCCCTGGAGAAGGAAATGTCAACCCTCTCCAGTATTCTTGCCTGAAAAATTCCACGGACGGAGGAGTTTGGCGGGCTATGGCCCGCGGGTTTGCAAGGAGTCGGGCAGAACTGACTGACTGACCAACAACAACAGCAAGAGACGAGATAAAACGTCAGATTTTAAATTGGGAGTTAGAAACCCAAAATTCAAGTTATTTAGTAGGATTCGGCTTTGGGCAAGTCACTTAACTCTGAGACTCATTTTCTATGTGTATAAAATGAGGCTAATAAGAATCTGATGGGTGATGTAGTATAGTGTTAGTCGCTCAGCTGTGTCCGACTCTTTGTGACCCCACAGACGGCAGCCGTCCAGGCTCCTCTGTCCATGGGATACTCCAGGCAAGAATATTGGAGTGGACTGCCATTCCCTTCTCTAGGAAATCTTCACGACCCAGGAATCAAACTCATGTCTTCAGCATTGAAGGAAAATTCCTTACCATATGAGCTACAGGGAAGTTCCAGATCTGATGGGACATGGTAGATTTCAGCGTGTTGTTAATCATAAAATCACTTATAAAAAGATGATGATCTGATCTGAGAAAAGGAATCAAGCTTATCACATTGTGTTGTCTGAGGATGTAAGGTAGTTTTATCTTTTGGAAACAAGTTACAGGAAAACCAACTCAAATCTGCTTATACACTAAGAATATTTGTTTGCACAGCATTATGTCAATTTAATCCAAAGGGTTCAGGATCATTTCCTTGTCAAACTCTTGGCCTGGCCTTCTTCTGTATGGAGATGTGGTAGCTTCAGGTGGTAGCAAGATGGCTATAGTAGCTCAGGACTTCATTTCTGTGGACCACAATGTGCAGAAGAAAGGACATTGGGATCTGGAAGGTATCTCCAAAAATGAAGAATAACCTTTTCCAGAAATCTCAGGAAAATCTCTTCTCACATTTTATAGACTTTAAATGGATCACATGGCTGATCCAAGACCAAACACTGGCAAGGGGTTAGTTTTAGACAAGTTCCACTGGGATGGGAGCAGCCTTAGACAAGTTATGTTTGAGTAGATCATGCCTTCCCTGAGGCACATGGGTTTTGTGGTGCAGAAATAAATGCTCGAACAACAGATTCTATGAGGAAGAAGGCAGGGGGGCCAGTGGATTCTAGGTAGGTAACCAAAAGTGTTTTTGAAAGCTATAATGGAAAATATAATTTTATTTCTTGTTAGAAAAAACATTCTAATGACCAAAATTTTTGGCATAAACTTAAAATTATAGAATAATTCATCATATTCATATAACCTATGCATATAATTGGTTTGTACTTACAATAAAAATGCATTTACCGTGACAGAACTACATTTCAACTTTTATACCAAATGCAACAATCTAGTAGCTTTGAGGCAGGAGAAAGTACATAGACTTTGTTGTCAGACAAACATGGATTTGAATTCTGCAATACACTAGCTACATGGCCTTGGGAAATCCATGGAGACATTTCAACCCGCTTCACAACAAAGTGGGAATAATATTTCCTGCCAAACAGAATTGCTGTAAAAATGAAATGATAAACTACAAAAATACTCTTCCTTGTCCTAAGGTATTTAATAAATATTACTCCCACTGGCTGCCTTTCTCCTCCACCCCTACTGTCCGTAGATATCAGTATAGTCCAAATAACTGAAATCTAAATATATCTTATGGCACATGCTACGTTATGGTATAGGCACTAATTCAGTTACTGGGTATCCTACATGGTTAAAATGCAGTAATTTATTTAAAAAGAGGACACAAATGTCTCAATAATTGATTCTCCTACTAAAGCAGAGAGGAAGGAGGTCTCTAACAAAGTGGAAATAGACAGCAGCCAGGCCCCATCATTTGCACTTCTAGACCAGCCCAAGTCATTTTTGTCTCTGTGTGGCCAAGTGCCACGTCTCTGCTGTGAGCACACAACGCAGGCTGCCATTCTCCTGTCCCTACAGTGCTGATGACTTGTCTGCAACCAGCTTCCTGGGGTTTCTCAAGTAGAATCAGACATAGCTGACAGGGCAACATCTGTTCTCAGGCTGTGCAGCTGCAGGACACTCCCTTTTGGATTCTGGGACAAGATATCACGTACGAGAAAACCTGCTCTCTTGTTTAGACACTAAGTACTTACTGAGAGGTGTCAAGTAGATCACCCACCAACTTTGGCTGTGGCTCTCACCAAGCCAACTGGCATTCACTGAGACCTTCTGAATGACAGGCATCATCAAACCTGAGATAAGAAAGATTTGACTTCTATTCTTCGGCAGTTAGTAGTCACATGTTCAAAAAAGCATGGAATTATAATATAAATTAAAAACAGTGAAGTGGTATTTAATATTTCCATTTGCATAGCACTATAAAATTTTGTATACTCCATCTCCTCCCTCCTGAGAGATGGGCATGCATTTATGGATTTGTTTACTGAATAAACTTTTATTGAGCCCCCACCATATGTTATTAAGGAGTATAAAAATGAGTATGCCATATATTTATTTGTTTACTTTGTGTATACCCTTCCTAAAGTGATCCAAAGAATAAATGAATATTAGGCCCATGTTACTGAGCAATGAAGTCAATATCATTCTTGGTTTTCAGTTAAGAAGCAAAGACATATGAAGACTGTGTCTTTCATTAATAAATGTTCTCTTCCCTTAATACTTGGCCTCTAAGAAGGCCACTGCCAGCAAAGGTGCGAATAATCAAAGCTATGGTTTTTCTAGTAGTCATGTATGAATGTGAGAGTTGGACCATAAAAGGTTCTGAGTACTGAAGAATTGATGCTTTCAAACTGTAGTGCTGGAGAAGACACTTGAGAGTCCCTTGGACTGCAAGGAGATCAAACCAGTCAATCCTAAAGGAAATCAACCCTGAATATTCATTGGAAGGACTGATGCTGAAGCTGAAGATCCAATACTTTGGCCACCTGATGCAAAGAGCCAACTCACTGGAAAATATCCTGATGCTGGGGGAAAAATGGGGGCAGGAGAAGAAAGTGACAGAGGATGAGATGGTTGGATGGCATTACTGACTCAATGGATGTGAGTTTGAGCAAACTCCTGGCGATAGTGAAGAACAGGGAAGCCTGGCAAGCTACAGTTCATGGAGTTGCAGAGTTGGATATGACAGCAATTCAACAACAACAAGGCTACGGGGGCTTCCCTGGTGGCTCAGTGGTAAAGAATCTGCCTCACAGTGCAGGAAACGTGGGTTTGATCCCTGGGTCAGGAAGATCTCCTGGAGAAGGAAATGGCAACCCACTGCAGTGTTCTTGCCTGGGAAATCCCATGGACAGAGGAGTCTAACAGGCTACAGTCCATGGGGTCGCAAAAGAGTCAGACACAGCTTAGAGACTAAACAACAAAGAAGGCTAGAGAGTTCAAAGATTTTATTCTTTCAATAAATCTAGGAAGAATTTATAGTATAATTTCCAATAGCTTGAAAAATAGATGGTAGAGGAGTATGTGAAATGGCCCTTCAAGCTTTATAAGCCAACTCTTCCTTACCTGTACACTGCTCTCCACTAACTAGAAATTTTATTGTTCTTTGAGCAAACCCTGCTCTTCCTGACCCCAGACTTTTGCATACACTTGTTACTCCATCCATCTAAAAAGTCTTCATCTCAAAAACAAACACAAAAACAAAAAAACAGTTTCTACACTGTTACAGTGAAAGTACAAGTTTCCGTCTTCTTTGCCTGATTATAATGGACATTCAGAAACCTCAAAGCTGGAATATACATATTTATATAATTTTTATTTAAAAAAATAAGTCAAGGATGAGCTCCTACCAAGTCGGATGTTATTTTCAGTCTCTTTGCATTCCCCTTGCTCTTCACTTTACTAGAACTCCATCAGGCATGTCCCAGCTTCCAATCAACGTTAAGCTAGAAGTTCTAAAAAGGCAAGGATTTGCTCTGCTCACTGCTGTATCTAAAATATTGACAAGAGCGGCTAGCAAATAATAATGGCTCATAAGATATCTGTTGTTTAAATTACTAAATGAAGATTAATTAAACTGATTTCTCTAAGAACATACAGCCAGGAAGAAGCTGAGATTTGAAGTCAGGACTTCTAACTTTAGGTTCCACTACACCTTGATATAAGATTTGGTATCAGGTCGGGCATAGGTAAGTACACAAATGTTCCTGTTGCTGACTTTAGAGAGAAAAATCTTTATTCAAAACTTTACTCAAATCTTTACTAACTAAATATCATATATAAATTATACCTCAAAAAAGATTGTTTTTAAGTTATACAAAAACAACTGTATACCAAACAATACTCATAGAATTAACTCTTTTCCCAGAAACTTCAGATCTCTGAAGCTGGCTATCATAATCATCACTGTTTACCATTGCTATTCCACCAACCAGGGTGCTTTTGAAGAACATGGAGTCCTTTTAAATAACTGTATATAAAGACGCAAAGTTGCACAGCAAACCAGAGAAAGTCAGATATTTCAAAACACATTGGAGGGGCTCCTAGGATGATATGTGTAATTTGCGGCCTTATCACCTGACTGAGTGTAAAATTGTTGTTAAAAAGATCCCTAAGGTAATCCAATTGCTTTTAGTACCTAATTAACACTTCCCAGTGGTTTCTGAGTTGGGTAATTGAGAAATACAACACTTATAAAATTTAAACCAGGCATTGTAGTATCCAATTAAGCCAAGAATTTCCCTGTTATTGGCAGTGTATTTAACTGACAGCAGAGATAGTACCGAAAAAAAGAATGGAATAGATAATTAGAAAAGATAAGAGAATTAGGTAGCTGAATTATCTGCACTTTCAGAGGAACTGATGGCAAATCCATGTTCAGCTCTTATATCAGAACCACATTCTGGAGGGAAAGTTGTAAGTCAGAAAAGGTGAATCAAAGACAGTCTAGAGAGAGGAGGGGCTTCCCTAGCAGCTTAGATCGTAAAGCATCTGCCTGAAATGAGGGAGACCTGGGTTTGATCCCTTGGTCAGGAAGATCCCCTGGAGAAGGGAATGGCAATCCACTCCAGTATTCTTGCCTGGAGAATCCCATGGACAGAGGAGCCTGGCGGGCTGCAGTCCACGGGTCGTAAAGAGTCAGACACGACTGAGTGAGTAACACAGAGGAAGAGACGAACACTATTTAATTACCTGCTTCAGGTACTGCTGCAGCCACTGTTATGTACTGCATCTCACAATCTCTGAAAGAAGAACTGAGGTATAGTATTATTATCTCCATTTGTTTATTAGAAGAAACTGAGGTTCACAAAACTTTTATAACTTGTCTATGATTTCAGCCCGCTAAAAGGTGACAGTGCTTGTTACTATCACAAAAACCTTAGGCATTATTTATGAGAATTTATGGAGTACAAGCAAGGGCCAGGTTTGGAACAGTTATTCCACTTCTGCAAAACCAATACAATATTGTAAAGTAATTAATCTCCAGTTAAAATAAATAAATTTATGTTTAAAAAAAATAAAAGAAGGAAAAACCCTGCCCAGGCAGTCAAATCCTGGAGAAACTCTAATCAACATCAAAAATAACTTAGAACAGTGGTGCTCTCACTTCTTTCTCTGTGCTAACCTACATGGGAAAACATAAGGCAATCACAAGGAGGCACAATTTCATGGGCACCCCTAGATTACTTGGTCCAAACCAGCTGTGGTTACATGCAGTTCTCTGAGAACTAGAGCTTAAGAAGGCACACAGAACGGTAAAAGGACTTATTGATATTGATATTCTTGAATAAAATCATTTGTTTTTTAAGAAAATAAATACTTCGACATTAGTAACAAATTATAATTGATCACAAGGCACAAATGTGTAGCAACACTGTTGGGAACCACTTACGCAAGGAAGAGGTTAGGATGCCAGCAAGGGGGAAAACACATGGTTTTGCAAAGAACAAAATTACATCAACTGATTTGATATTTTATTCTGTGATGGAAAGCTATTGAAGCTGATTTTCTTTTTTAAACAGATCATCCTGATTATTAGGGGGAGATCCCCTAGGACAAGGGAGGGAACAGAAGCAGGGAGACCAGATTGGAAACCATGCTCATAGTTTAGATGGTCTGGATTATCTGGCATTCTTTAAATCTAATGCCTAAAGAATTTGCCAGTAGGAGGGATGTACGTTGTGAGCGAAAGGAAAGTGTTAGTTGCTCAGTCATGCCTGATTCTTCGCAACCTCGTGGACTGTAGCACACCAGGCTCCTCTATGCATGGCATTTCCCAGGCAAGAATACTGGAGTGGGTTACCATTTCCTTCTCCAGGGGATCTTCCCAACCCAGGAGTCGAACCCAGGTCTCCTGCATTGCAGGCAGGTTCTTTACCATCTGAGTCACTAGGGATAAGAATCAGAGATCAATTTTTTTTGTTTTTGGTCTGGGAAGATTCTGAGGGTGGGAAGAAAGAAGAGGTTTGTTTTCATGTAAGTTTGAAATCACTATTAGGCAACTGAGCAGAGATCTTGAATATGCACTGAAGTATATGCATACAGAGGTCAGGAGAGAGGTAGGAATTGGATGTAGGATGTGTAGAATCAAAACCACATGTATTAGTAACTTACTTAGTCACAGACTTGACCTCCTGGCCTAAGTGAGGATCACTGGAGAACAGGAGAGTTTCCAACGTGTCTTTCAGGATCATACTCAAGGCCATACAGGGAGCTGTATTTAACCCAACATAAATTCAAAAAAATATAGATCTGAAAAGAATGGAGGAGCTCTAGATGTCCAAGAGAATATCCTATAAGACACAGAAGAGTCAGAAAAAATTTTGATCCTAAATAAATTGTGCATAGCACCTGGATCAAAGAGAATACTCAATAAATGTCAGATGAAGAATAATGGACTGAATGAATGGGTGAATTTTTGCTTGCTTGTTGATTGTTAGAAAAAATAAATTTTCTTATCTTGATTATAACATGTCTGCCATCTTTCCTTTTCTTTCCTTGTTGACAGGCTAATATTTACTGACTGCTCATACCAGTTTATGGGCTGGGCCAGTGGTTCTGGTCATTTCATCTCATAGCCATTTAGATATTCAGTGTATATCCTTTAGCCAGGCTACCTAGGGTAGGTCAACAGATATCATTGTGAAACATACCTAAAAATAAAAAGAAACCTGACCAATTTTCAATATTTGCTAGAGTAAAAAAACAAGGTTACTTCCAGCATAAGATTCAAATGGATTAGCCAATATATCAGGGTATAATCTTATTGTTCTCTTCATAACTATAATTTTGGATAAAATATTAATACTAATTTTTCATTAGAAATGTGAACATTATTTTTAATAGAATTACTGGTAGACTCTATAAGTATATTGTTACCAAAAAGATTATTAAAATAATCAGGAAACATATGTGTTGGTCAGGGTATATTAATATAAAACTAAGATGGACTACTGAATAATGCTGGGGATATGGAGGACTCTGCCAAAAATCATTTTTAAAATCTTAACTGTATGTAGGTCAGGAAACAACAGTTAGAACTGGACATGGAACGAGACTGGTTCCAAATAGGAAAAGGACTACATCAAGGCTGTATATTGTCACCCTGCTTCTTTAACTTCTATGCAGAGTACATCATGAGAAACACCGGGCTGGAAGAAGCACAAGCTGGAATCAAGATTGCAGGGAGAAATATCAATAACCTCAGATATGCAGATGACACCACCCTTATGGCAGAAAGTGAAGAGGAACTAAAAAGCCCCTTGATGAAAGTGAAACAGGAGAGTGAAAAAGTTGGCTTAAAGCTCAACATTCAGAAACTAAGATCATGGCATCATTCCCATCACTTCATGGGAAATAGATGGTGAAACAGTGGACACAGTGGCTGACTTTATTTTTCTGCACTCCCAAATCACTGCAGATGGTGATTGGAGCCATGAAATTAAAAGACACTTGCTCCTTGGAAGGAAAGTTGTGACCAACCTAGATAGCATATTCAAAAGCAGAGACATTACTTTGTCAACCAAGGTCTGTCTAGTCAAGGCTATGGTTTTTCCAGTGGTCATGTATGAATGTGAGAGTTGGACTATAAAGAAGGCTGAGCACTGAAGAATTGATGCTTTTGAACTGTGGTGTTGGAGAAGACTCTTGAGAGTCCCTTGGACTGCAAGGACATCCAACCAGTCCAACCTAAAGGAGATCAGTCCTGGGTGTTCATTGGAGGGACTGATGTTGAGGCTGAAATTCTGATACTTTGGCCACCTGATGAGAAGAGCTGACTCATTTGAAAAGACCCTGATGCTGGGAGGGATTGGGGGCAGGAGGAGAAGGGGACGACAGAGGATGAGATGGTTGGATGGCATCACTGACTTGATGCATATGGGTCTGGGTGGACTCCGGGTGCTGGTGGTAAACAGGGAGGCCTGGCGTGCTGCGTTTCATGGTGTCACAAAGAGTCAGACACGACTGAGCGACTGAACTGAACTGAACTATCATGAGTTTTAAAAATGGAATATGTATTTGTAACCAAATTATAATAATTATAATTAAAACATGTCTTTCTATGCCTTTCTCCTAGTCTCTATGGAAAGCTTTGTCATAACAACAGAAGAGAACAAAGTAATAATAAATGGTTATAAAGTCTCTTGCAACTGCAAAATGTTATGCATACGGTAACAACTATTAAAGGAAAGCATTTTCCTTCAAGAGTATGATACACCCAAGCTGCTGACTATATTTATACAACGATGTGGTGAAAAGAGAAAGACTCTGTAGTCAAACAGACCTGGGCTTAAATCTGTTTAACGACTTTCTAGTTGTGTTCCATTAGGTAAGTTTCTTACTTTTTCTGGGCTTTCAAAAAATATAGATAGTTCCACCCTCATATGAGAATTATTGTGAGAATTTAATGGAATATTGTGTGTAGAGCCTAGCATTTATAAAGCAAACACCTAACGGTTTTCTTTCCTCATCTAGACAAAACATTACCTTCCAGTCAAAAGACTTAAAAACCTCATGAGAGACCACTGTTATTTCCTAACTGGATAGTAGAGGAATTAACCTACAGTGCCTAGAAGAACTATAATTCCTGGTATGTGTGGCTAGTTGTTGTTTTTTTTTTAAACACAAATCCCTAATTTTAGGTGTCCTCAATGATAATAAATAAATAGGCAGGAATAATGACAGTTGTTTATGTAACAGCGGACAAGTCCTTGCTCTGTTCCAGGCTTCCTCTCCTGTACACGGGAGGAATGAGATAGATTATTGCTACTCTAAGTGTGATCCGTAGACCTACACAGTCTGCCAGCTATTTGTTCCCCATCTACTATAAAGTCAGTATTAAAAACGAGAGTAAGCACTTAGAACCTTTCACAACAGTTTGACAGACTCTTAGTCTTTACGTTTTTGGAAAAAGAAAACTGTATGGGATTGTACTTTGTACTTCTTTTTTCATTTTCTTTCTCTAGAGATTCATTTTCATTACATTTTAGAAATGTATTGGTCTGCAATAGATTATAAATTTGCACACACACACACACACACACACAAACACACACAACACACACACACTCACAGATACATCTTTTACCACAGGAAATTTGAGGAATACAGAACTAGATAATCTATAAAATCCCTTCAGCTTTAATATTTCACAAGACTGCATCCTCTGTCCATGCTGCCCGAGGCTGACCAATTAAAGGGCAATGTTAGTCATGTGGGCTTCCTGGGTGGCACTACTGGTAAAGAATCTGCCTGCCAATGCAGGAAAGCTCAGGGGTTTGATCCCTGGGTCAAGAAGATCCCCTGGAGGAGGAAACGGCAACCCACTCCAATATGCATGCCTGGGAGGCTGACCAATGATAGAAAAAGAAGAGGTGGTTATTGCCAGATGCTCTCCAAAGAGGTGCCTTCCTTCCAGCAAAGAGATAATGAGAACGATGATGAGAATTTTAATGACTAAGTTCCTGTTTACCATGTGCTGCTCTCTTTACTAGCAGTCAGTCCGTCAGTCAGCTCAGTCGCTCAGTCGTGTCTGACTTTTTGTGACCCCATGAATCGCAGCACGCCAGGCCTCCCTGTCCATCACCAACTCCCGGAGTTCACTCAGACTCACGTCCATCGAGTCAGTGATGCCATCCAGCCATCTCATCCTCTGTCATCCCCTTCTCCTGCCCCCAATCCCTCCCAGCATCAGAGTTTTTTCCAGTGAGTCAACTCTTCTCATGAGGTGGCCAAAGTACTGGAGTTTCAGCTTCAGCATCATTCCCTCCAAAGAAATCCCGGGGCTGATCTCCTTCAGAATGGATTAGTTGGAACTCCTTGCAGTCCAAGGGACTCTCAAGAGTCTTCTCCAGCACCACAGTTCAAAAGCATTAATTCTTCGGTGCTCAGCCTTCTTCACAGTCCAACTCTCACATCCATACATGACCACAGGAAAAACCATAGCCTTGACTAGACGGACCTTAGTCGGCAAAGTAATGTCTCTGCTTTTCAATATGCTATCTAGGTTGGTCATAACTATTCTTCCAAGGAGTAAGCGTCTTTTAATTTCATGGCTGCAATCACCATCTGCAGTGATTTTGGAGCCCCCCCAAATAAAGTCTGACACTGTTTCCACTGTTATCTATTTCCCATGAAGTGATGGGACCAGATGCCATGATGTTCGTTTTCCGAATGTTGAGCTTTAAGCCAACTTTTTCACTCTCCTCTTTCACTTTCATCAAGAGGCTTTTTAGTTCCTCTCACTTTCTGCCATAAGGGTGGCGTCATCTGCATATCTGAGGTTATTGATATTTCTCCCGGCAATCTTGATTCCAGCTTGTGCTTCTTACTAGCAGTACCTGTTAGTAAACGTTTAATGTTACTAAACTATTTTGTAGAATGAGGAAACTAAAACTCTGGAGTCTCAGAGAGCAGCTTCAAACCCAGGTCTGTTTCAGTCCACATCCACATATTTTCAACGGTACCATGTTGCTACGAAGCTATAGTTAGGGCCCAAATGAAGCTGTCTTCCCTTAGCCAGCTCATTCCCTGCTGCCTTGGGACCAACCGGTGATATCAATGGCCCACAAAGTCTCATTCCAAAGGGCCTGACTTTTGTTCTAAGATCATCGGAGTTTCTCTTTAGCCTGACAAGCAGAGGTCCACAAAAATGATACCTCAGGATTTCAAAGTACCTTAGGAATGGTGGCTCAGACAGTAAAAGAATTTGCCTGAAATGCAGGGGACTTGGGTTCGATCCTTGGGTTAGGAAGATCTCCTGGAGAAGGGAATGGCAACCCACTCTAGTATTCTTGCCAGAAATAGCCCATTGACAGAGGAATCCAGAAGGCTATATTAGATGGGGTCGCAAAGAGTTTGACACAACTGAGTGACTAACAGTTTCACTTTCACTTCACTGTGAATAATCTATCATCTCTAATCCAGTGCTTGGGACATTGCTACAACATTCTTGACAATAAATCTCTGACTATAAACGTGGATATATCAAGTGAGAGGAATGCACCACACCCAGAGGTAGCTCATTCCCCCTCAGGACAGTCTTAGAGTCCAACAGGGATTCTTAAATTAGATTAGTCTGAAATCTCTAACTTTCCTTCTTTGGGCCTGATTCTACCTTATAGAGCCATAGAAAACAACCATACCAGAATTGTTCTACACTGTAGCAACAAACTATATATCCAGATTCCCTACAGGAAGCTATTGAGTTGTTTGTTAGACAGGCATTGGGTTGATTCCTGGTTCTAAGGAGCAGATGAGACTTGAAGTAAGCTGCTTAGCCTCAGTTATGTTGCCTGTATGTACACACTGATGCTGCTAAGTCACTTCAGTTGTGTCCGACTCTGTGTGACCCCATAGATGGCAGCCCACCAGGCTCTCCCATCCCTGGGATTCTCCAGGCAAGAACACTGGAGTGGGTTGCCATTTCCTTCTCCAATGCATGAAAGTGAAAAGTGAAAGGGAAGTCACTCAGTCGTGTCTGACTCTTAGCAACCCCATGGACCGCAGCCTACCAGGCTGCTCCGTCCATGGGATTTTCCAGGCAAGAGTACTGGAGTGGGGTGCCATCGCCTTCTCCGATGTACACACTGGTATATTTAAATGGATAACAGCAAAGACCTATTGCATAACCCATGGAACTCTGTTCAATGTTACGTGCCAGCCTGGATGGTAGGGATGTTTGGGGGAGAATGGATACACGCATATGCATGGCTGAGTCCCTTTGCTGTTCATCTGAAAATACCACAAATGTTGTTAATTGGCCGTATACCCCAATACAAAATGTTTCTGGTATTAAAAATAAAAATTAATTTTTTAGATGAGGACTAATTCCTACATTACAGAATTGTCATAAGAATTAAATGAGATTACAAATGAAAACCCATGGTAAGTACTCAAAAAAGTTAGTTGAACTGATTACTTTTATAATGTATTTTCTGATTATTTTACTCTTTTGAACAGTGTATTCTGATAATTCTGCCTGCTCCTATAGGTTTCTCTCCCCCAGGCCCATTCAGGAATTAAAAATGGTATCATCTAAAATAATTCAACTAATGACAAGCATGTGATGCTGTTCAGTTTACAAAATGTTTTCATGTTTTGATGCGAATTAATATTTACATTCATTCTGTGAATCTGGAAGAACACAGTCACATTTCATAGGTATAGAGTTAAGATCTTTTTGTACAAAGTCAAGTAGACTTATTAGGTGTCAAAGTTCCTAAAGGCTGTTTTTCCTAAGAAATGTACAAATCAATTAATTAATTCATCTGTTAATTATAAAATTAAGCAACCACTGGTGCTAGTGCCAGACTAGCACCCAAACATATAGAGATGAGTAAAGCTGACATTCTGCCAGTCTTTTTCACACCTAAAAGAGAAAGGTATTGAATAAGTATAATGATTATGAAGCTATGTAGGATGTTAAGGCAAAATAAAACGGGTCAGCCTGGTCCAATTTGGATTTGGTAACTGTTGGCTTCTGGTGAGTTATCAATCAGAATCATTGGTGGCTTAAATAACACCATAACTATCATCATAGTACCACAGAATCATCTCTCTATCCAGCCATACTTAATTGTGAGACTTGAACTTTAAAATAATCCATGTCCTTTCATAATAAATTTTAAAAATGCTAGAACTTCAGTCAATTGATTCTGAAAACAGATTTTGGAAGGCAGCTATTGAAAATCATGGACTCCTTGCTTTTTACAATGAAACAGTTTGTGCACACAATAGAAAAAGTACCTTTAGTAAAAACACCATCCTTTTTTCCAAGAGACGCAGGCGTGATGACAGATCACATTTTCCCTGTTGCAACATAAACACTGCTCCACATGCTACTGGGGGTTCTACAAAGAAGTTCAGTTCAGTGGCTCAGTCATGTCTGACACTTTGTGACCCCATGGACTGCAGCACGCCAGGATTCCCTGTCTATCACCAACTTCCAGAGCCTGCTCAAACTCATGTCCATTGCATCAGTGATGCCATCCAGCCATCTCATTCTGTCATCCCCTTCTCCTTCCGTCTTCAAACCTTTCCAGCATCAGGGTCTTTTCCAATGAGTTGGTTCTTTGCATAGGTGACCAAAGTATTGGAATTTCAGGTTCAGGATCAGTCCTTCCTTTAGGATTGACTGGTTGGATCTCCTTGCAGTCCAAAGGACTCTCAAGAGTCTTCTCCAACACCACAGTTCAAAAGCATCAATTCTTCAGCACTCAATTTTCTTTATAGTCCAACTCTCACATTCATACATGACTACTGGAAAAACCATCACTTTGAGTAGGCAGACCTTTGTCGGTAGAGTAATGTCTCTGCTTTTGAATATGCTGCCTAGGTTGGTCATAGCTTTTCTTCTTTTCATAGCTTCAGTCACCATCTGTACTGATTTTGGAGGCCCCCCCAAAATAAAGTCTCTCACTATTTCCATTGTTTACCCATCTATTTGCCATGAAGTGATGGGACCAGATGCCAAGATCTTAGTTTTCTGAATGTTGAGTTTTAAACCAATTTTTTCACTCTTCTCTTTCACTTTCATCAAGAGGCTCTTCAGTCTTTCTTTGCTTTCTGCCAAAAGGGTGCTGTCATCTGTGTATCTGAGGTTATTGACATTTCTCCCGGCAATGTTGATTCCAGCTTGTGCTTCATCCAGCCTGGCATTTTGCATGATATACTCTGCATATAAGTTAAATAAGCAGGGTGACAATATACAGCCTTGACGTACTCCTTTCCCAATTTGGAACCAGTTTGCTGTTCCATGTCTGGTTCTAACTGTTGCTTCTTGACCTGTATACAGATTTCCCAGGAGGCAGGTCAGGTGGTCTGGTATTCCCATCTCTTTCAGAATTTTCCACAGTTTGTTGTGATGCACACAGTCAAATGCTTTGGCATAGTCAAACAAGCAGAAATAGACATTTTTCTAGAACTCTCTTGCTTTTTCAGTGATCCAGCAGATGTTGGCAGTTTGATCTCTGGCTCTCTGCCTTTTCTAAATCCCACTTGAACATCTGGAAGTTCATGGTTCATGTACTGTTGAAGCCTGGTTTAGAGAATTTTGAGCATTACTTTGCTGGCATGTGAGATGAGTGCAATTGTGGGTAGTTTGAACATTCTTTGGCATTGCCTTTCCTTGGGATTGGAATGAAAACTGACCTTTTCCAGTCCTGTGGTCACTGCTGGGTTTTCCAAATTTGCTGGCACACTGAGTGCAGCACTTTCACAGCATCATCTTTTAGGATTAGAAACAGCTCAACCGGAACTCCATCACCTCCACTAGCTTTGTTTGTAGTGATGCTTCCTAAGGCCCACCTGACTTCAGACTCCTGGATGTCTGGCTCTAGGTGAGTGAACCCACTAGCCTGGTTATCCGCATCATAAAGATCTTTTTTTTTGTATAATTTTTCTGTGTATTCTTGCCATCTCTTCTTAATATCTTCTGCTTCTGTTAGGTTCATACAATTTCTGTCCTTTATTGTGCTCATCTTTGCATGAACAAAGAAGTAATCATTTTTAATTCTGGCAAATTCATTCAGGACAATGATGATCTTTGAAAAGTAACACACAGGGATCCAGGTATCTTTTCTGAACACTTTCCAAACTCACCTTGCAATAACTATTGTTGCAGTGGAATTACAATGGAGATATATATATATATTTCTTTTTTTTTTTTCCTGTTCTAGGTACCCCTACAAGTATAGTACATTCACAAGGTAATGGATTATTCACATGAAAGAATAATCATTAGTTTTGTTTCTTCTATGTAACATGTTATTAAATATATCTCAATATAGAATCCTGGGCATCTCATCAATTACTTTTCGTTCCAGAAGTTTTAGATCAAGAGTGGCCAAAATAGCCCATGTATGTATACAGTAAGTTTCACTTCTTTTATTGCTGTGAATTCATTCTGTAGGTAATCAGCCTCTGAATAAATGGTTGTCTCACCATCTCTACCCTGGGCTGACAAGCAAACAAACTGTCCTTTTAATAAAGGTTCACCTTCAGCCTCCTGATTCTTCTAATGGGCCTTCCAGACTGCCTGCCCTTTCAGAGATTCATCCAAAGAAAAGGGCAAACTCAGAAAAGAACAACAAAAAAAGAGGTCACCATAAACTATTTAGTAAATTGCCTTCATGACCAAATGCCACATGTTTACCAATAGTCTGGGGTTTGCCTCTCCTTAGCGGAGAGAAAAACATCCTGGTGAGTCAAATGCCACTGACTCTTCAGTCTCTGCCTCTAATTGGCCTGCGTTGCTCTGCGCTTCCTTCAGTGCGCTCCGCTCACTGAGTCGGCAGCATCTCACGGCACTTTGCATGGACCTCTATCGCCGCGCGTTTTACCCTATGTGTACGTTGCTTTTAACCTACCTCCTCTGTGAGATGATGAGGGCCTCGACTGCAAGGGTAGCACCGCCTTTCTGTGCAGTTCTGCACCAACAGGTAAGGGCACGGCCCTGGCTAAGGGTTGAGTATTTGTTGAATGAATAAGAGTTGCGTGTTTAGTACCAGAGGCTACAATTCTGTCTCAGCACTTTTTATAACTGACCACTGAGAAGGACTAACTGGGAAGTTCCTATTACAGAAGTACAAATTACAAAATAGTTAAATACGGTCTGATCCTATAATAACATTGTATCTACCACTTCTATAATAAAGAAAAGTCATTTGCCTTACATATTACCAACTACAAGCAAATCTAATAAAAGTCTTTATATTAAATTACGAATGTGAGTTATAGCATAAAATTGTCTCCTTTAGAAAAAAAAAAAACTATTAAAAGTTTGGGATTGAACTAACTGCTATATATAATGGAAGCATGTGTAACCTTGTTCTATATTTTCCAAGTCTCCTACAACAGTGTTATCATGCTTTCATAATTAAAAAATACAAATGAAAAGTTATTGGGGATTAAAAATGTAACTGAATATTGGCATTTGGACAATACAGTTTATGGCCTACTCCATCAAGTACAAACACCTCAGCCTGCCTCTCAGAGCCTGCTTATCTGGTTTTGGAGGACTTCTTCAAACTGATACCCTACTCACAACTTCAGCATCCTATCAATGTGCCAGAGTTATTCCTACATTCTGTCTTTACCCATTCTCTAACTTCAGGCTTAGATCACATAAATTTCACTCATCCTTCAAGTCACACATGTCAGCATGACCATATTCTTCTTTGAGGTCCTACAGCATTTATATAGTACATACGCTTTGGGGTAGGCAGCTCACACTGACCCCTGCAACTGACTAACGACCTCATCTTCAGACAGAAATCACTACATGATCCCATCATTCAAGGCACACCTGATTAAATTAGAGGTGGAAATCAGTAACAGAAGCTGTTCAGCCCTACCCATATCTCTTGCCTTTACCTCTTCAGTGTGTCCACCAACCTCTAACTGCCAGTCTCAGCAGACTTTTGCCTAAACTCTTTCTCTAAAGCTGAAGAAGACCACTCTAATTGCAGAGCAAGCCACAAGTACTGGGGGTTTATGACCCCTTGGTAACAGCCCTCAACCAATGATGGATGGGAGATGATGTGGTCCTTTGCCAGTTAAAATTCATAACTCTGAGTATATGTCCTACAGGGAATTTTTCAGTTTCCACAGTGGATTATTCTCCAGGTACCCTCAGCCAGAGCTGACTTAGTAACATTCCTTTATTGGATGTCTCTTTTTTCCCTGTTATACTTGCCCTTGTCCCTGCTAGTGTTTCTTGCACCTCCCCCAAACAATACTTTTGCACTGAAACTCTCTTCTCAAGGTCTGCTTCTATGAGAATCCAAACTAAGTCCACACCTACACCAAGCTGGCCAATGAGATTCTCTTTCTTGGAATTTTATAACTGAAGCAATGAAATTTTACCTGAGATAGGCTTTTAAATGAAGTTAAGAAAATGTTGGGTTTTTTTTTCTATTTTAGTCCATTTCAAAGGGTCAATTCTGCCCTTAAGTTCTATTATTCATTTACGAATTTATATAACACATTCTTTAAGTTTTAGCTAAGCAAAAAGTTAGGTCCTGCTACTTTGAACCAAACTGTCTTATTTGTTATCATTCATTTTTATTTACAGAAACACCATATTTGAAAATAACATAGGACCTCCATTATGTCCAACCTTCATAGTTTAGGTAAAAATTCAAACTGAAATTAATTAACAAAAAATATAATTTAAACATTGTTAGTATACTTTTTAAGTGTTCAAATAATGTCTAAAAACATTAAGAATATGTGTTTTTTTGATGTCTTAAACATTCTTATATTTCATTTTATCTTCATGGTACCTAACTCAGTAGGTATTAAATAAATATTTTTTGAAGAAATTAAATTAATTGTTTGGAATCAGGGTAATCATTGACAAATGAATTTATTATGATCCCATTCTTATATAGTTTGTCTTATATAGTACTTTCTTTTAAAGTAGCTTCTAAAGATGATATAGGTAAGGCAGTTAATGCAATTTCTCACTTTAAAATGGACTGTAAACAAGCATAGCGATGCAAGGACGTCCCTTTTTCTCCCTTCTGTCTCCTTCCCCCTATCCTGGTACTAAGTGCTAAATGAAATTTCATATTTGAGACCCTGCATCCTCTCACAGCATCACTCATCTATTCACCCGACAAAATTCATCGAACGTCTATGTGCCAGTCAGTGAGCTAGGCACTTGAAGTATAGCTCAAAGACTGAAATTCAACACAGAGACTAAGACTGCTCTTTCCAATAGAGAGCTCACAGGGCGGGGGGTGACAGAAAGTGAGGAAGTGCAATATGAGAAGTGCAGCGTCCTATGAGAGTGAGTAGGAAGAAATCTAACCGAGACCCAGGATGCATGCAATATTTTTTAGAGAAAATGCTGAACTTAATGCCCATATATGAAGAAAACATTTTACAACAAATTCTGTCCTCCCTGACTATTGAAATAAGTCCATTTGACTATATCAAGTATCAACTTTTCTTGATGACGTGTTCCTGAGCTTTTGACCCACATGACAGCATTCATTCACAAAGCAATCTGAACATCTTTAAAAGAACATTAACAAGTATTCCCACAACACCTTCAGCTCACTTCAACAGACATTTAATGAACTAAAATACGTCTTCCATAGAGGCCTTGAACATCACTCAAGTCACTATTATTGATACATCCATCCTAGGGTGCAAGAACATTTTTGAGATGAGTAATTGACTGGTACTATTTATAGAAGACCACTGATCCCATAAAACAGTAGTAATGTTAGCCTTGATGAGTGAAAAGCAAATTTCTATGGTGGAGAAACTTACTGGATATTTTTCTTCCTGGTTTTCGTTATAAGTGCTTTTCCATCCAGATTAGAACAGGTGACCCTGCTATCCACTGTCATAGCATACTCTTCTTCCTTCCATAGCAGTAATTTTACATCTCTCTAAAATTTCCATAAGTACGATGGTCACGTCTTATTGTTATTATTATTATTTTATTTGTCTCTTTAACTTATCATCATATGCCAAGAGCTCAGCCAGGAGTGATACTCAAAAGAGATAGCAAGATCTGGTACAGGACTTAATCTACAGAATGGATGTGTCCTCAGCCACCACTCTGCTGTGTGTGAGTTGAAAATCAGCTTCGTGCCTGGCATAGCAAGTCATCAATAAGCAATCATTAAGTAATAGATAGATGGATGAATTAACTAATGTACTGGATCAGAACTAACTGCCATCCAGCTTCAAATCACTTAATATTGCAATTAAGAAAAGAAGATAGTGCTAAGTCGTGTCCCAGCTCTTGCGACCCCATGGACCGTAGCCTGTCAGGCTCCTCTGTCCATGGGATTCTCCAGGGAAGAACACTGGAGTGGGTTGCCATTGTCTTCTCCAGGGGATCTTCCTGACCCAGGAATCGAACCCAGGTCTCCTGCACTGCAGGCAGATTCTTTACTGACTGAGCTATGTGGGAAGCCCCAAATATTGCAAAACTTTCATTCTATTGGAGAGGGGAAAGAGGAAGAATAGAAAATCAAATAAATAATTCATGCCCTCAAGATGCATATAATTTAGCATGAAAGATAAGATACCTTCATAAATACCGATGGAACAAAGGTGAACAAAAGGAAATGGTGGCAGGCATTGGGGGACAACTGTGATTTGAAACTACATCTGTTGAATAAAGGACATGTGTTTCCAACTGAGTAAAACATGGGATGTGGAATCCAATAGACCTGGGTTTTAATCTTAGCTCCACCATTTTCTGGTTGGGCAGGTAATCTTGAGAACATCAGTAAATAATTTTCAGTTTCATGATCTTTAAAATGGGGGTGATAGTACCTACCACTCAGAGCATTGGGAGTTTTAAATATGCTAATATTATATTAAGACAATGTCTGTTCTGTAACAGATGTTAATTAGAGATTAATGATTTTGCATATGCAAATTCAACATATTTATGTTGGAATATAGGAATTATGATAATCAGGGAAGCATATTCTTTAAGAGAAAGGGAAATTATTAGCTTTTAAAAATTCATACTAGGTAGGGCAAAGGCTTAGGAGTCAGAAAGATTGAAAGACAGTTATTCTATGACTTACTATGGCTTGGAACATATTACCTAACATATCTAAATCTCTAATTTCCTCATCTGTACACTGGAGCTACACAGTTATCAACACATCAATCAATCAATAGAATTGCTCCATGAATTTAAATCGAAGAAGATGCTTGTCACACAGTAAATGCTCAAAATGTGATTTCAAAAATGAGGATTCATAAAGGGCCCTGGGAGAGGTGATAAAGTCTTCACTTTTCATCCTAAAACTGAAATCCAGATTCCTTTCTTGCTGAGCCCAAAAAATGCTTTCTTGCCCACTTTTTTTTTTTTTTTTTGTATTAAGTTATGTAAATAGATGGGGAAACAGTGGAAACAGCGTCAGACTTTATTTTGGGGGGCTCCAAAATCACTTCAGATGGTGATTGCAGCCATGAAATTAAAAGACGCTTACTCCTTGGAAGGAAAGTTATGACCAACCTAGATAGCATATTGAAAAGCAGAGACATTACTTTGCCGACTAAGGTCCGTCTAGTCAAGGCTATGGTTTTTCCTGTGGTCATGTATGGATGTGAGAGTTGGACTGTGAAGAAAGCTGAGCACTGAAGAATTGATGCTTTCGAATTGTGGTGTTGGAGAAGACTCTTGAGGGTCCCTTGGACTGCAAGGAGATCCAACCAGTCCATTCTGAAGGAGATCAGTCCTGGGTGTTCTTTGGAAGGAATGATGCTAAAGCTGAAACTCCAGTACTTTGGCCACCTCATGTGAAGAGTTGACTCATTGGAAAAGACTCTGATGCTGGGAGGGATTGGGGGCAGGAGAAGGGGACGACAGAGGATGAGATGGCCGGATGGCATCACCGACTCAATGGATGTTAGTTTGAGTGAACTCTGGGAGTTGGTGATGGACAGGGAGGCCTGGCGTGCTGCGATTCATGGGGTTGCAAAGAGTTGGACATGACTGAGCGACTGAACTGAACTGAACTGAATTGATGTGACAGAATGATCGATCTCACTGGAAAACCTGAGCTGAAGAAAATGCTCATTGGAGGCTGTTTATGCATTAATGGTCGATCTGAAAAGCAATGTTTGGAGAATCTAGGAGGACTCTTTGCACAATAGTTGCACCCTGGTCCTCAGAGGAGGCAGTTCATATTTCTACATGCTGGGACTCTAGGACCTGAAGATAGGCTTGACCCAGTTGATTCATGGCAGATAGTTATGGGTGTGAGATTGTCTCCATTTGGCCTTCTCCTAAAATTCTGTTTCTTACATGACAATCTCCTACATGTAATGTCAGAAGCAACCCAGTTCAGGGCAGACCTATACCAACATCAGGAAGAGGGAGCTGGAGTGACGGAACGAGCACAGCAAGAAGCAGGACTTATTTTGAGGATCAAGTCCTGCCACTTCTCAGTAACATGAGTGTAGGCAAATTAGTCCATCTCTTAAATCCTTCTTTATTCCACCGGTGACATGACAATGTAGATGCTTATGACCCATCAACTTTCAATGCTGATATATCAACAAGTATGAGTAAAGTTAAGCACAAAGGAAACACAGCCCATTCCCATCCCACCAGAAATTGTCAAATTTGTGACAGTTTTAGTCTGAGGCATCACTATTCCATAGCTTATATTCATTTGCTGTGTTTTTGCTTATTTTGAGGTATTTTAAGAGCATCACTAACCCCACCATGAAATGATTTAACTTTACATTGCTCACTAAACTGGAGCCGATTATACAGAGTGAAGTAAGCCAGAAAGAAAAACACCAATACAGTATACTAACACATATATATGGAATTTAGAAAGATGGTAATGATAACCCTGTATGCGAGACAGCAAAAGAGACTCAAATGTATAGAACGGACTTTTGGACTCTGAGGGAGAGGGAGAGGGTGAGATGATTGGGAGAATGGCATTGAAACAGGTATACTATCATGAAAGAAACGAATTGCCAGTCTATGTTCGATACAGGATACAGGATGCTTGGAGCTGGTGCTCGGGGATGATCCAGAGAGATGATATGGGGTGGGAGGTGGGAGGGAGGTTCAGGATTGGGAACTCATGTACACCCGTGGCGGATTCATGTCAATGTATGGCAAAACCAATGCAGTACTGTAAAGTAAAATAAAGTAAAAATAAAAATTAAAAAATAAATAAGTAAATGTAAAAGGAAGAGTACATTTTAATATTTCTATAAATATGCAAGTTTGGTTACTTGTATAATGTCATTTCAGAATTAAAATAATGGGATTTTGAAGTAGATTAACTTGTTTGACAGTAGAGGAACTTTGAAATAGTAATTGCTGCCAGACATGCCTAACAGGGCTGTGCAGTAAATAATAGCAGAAATGTCTGGTAAATTAAAAAATATAATCAGAATACATCCACTAGTGTATGTCTACCACACAAAACAGAGCTAGACAGATTCATTGTTACAAAGCAACCTAGAGACAAAAATTAGACACATCTGTAAATCCTAGGACAGATTGTAAATAGATAGAACTTTGGAGGGAGAAAAGTTTTCATTTTAAAAGGGATGAGTCAGTTGAAAATTTCTGCAAGGTGAAGAGTTCTTTCTCATCTGTTTGACTGAATTTTTCACTGCTGGCTCAAGACACTATAGCATCTGATAACTGTCAGTCCTTCTCATTGTCTCAGTGATTGATGACCAAATCGGCCTGGTTATTCAATCTATTGCATCCCGCTTTTTGCGTCTGATCCCTCTTTTCATTGAGGTACACCTTGGTAAGTATACAATTCTATGGTTTTCAATAAACTTTTTTAAAAGTTAATTTACTTTTAATTGGAGGATAATTGTTTTACAATATTGCGTTGGTTCCTGCCGTATGTCAACATGAATCAGTCACAGGCATACTTATGTCCCCTCCCTCCTGAATCTCCATCCCACCTCCGACCACATCACATCCCTGTCGGTTGTCACAGAGCACCAGGTTTGAGCCCCCTGTGTTACACAGCAAATTCCCACGGGGTACCTGTTTTACATATGGTAATGTATATGCTTCAATGCCACTCTCAATCCTTCCCACCCTCTCCTTCCCCAAGTGTGTTCACAAGTCTGTTCTTAAAGTCACATCAAAGTGAAGTTGCTCAGTAGTGTCTGACTCTTTGGGATCCCATGGACTGTAGCCTATGAGGCTCCTCCTTCCATGGGATTTTCTAGGGAAGAGTACTGGAGTGGGTTGCCATTTCCTCCTCCAGGGGATTTTCCCAACTGAGGGATCGAACCCAGGTCTCCCGCATTGCAGGCAGGCGCTTTACCGTCTGAGCTACGAAGAAAGTACTGCTATAATCAATCGGGATAGAAAATATTTTCCCCATTCTAATAGTTTTCTAATATCTTTTAATAATCCATCCCCCTCCTAACCTCCAGCCCTCAGCAACCACTGATAAGATTTCTGTTCCTAACGTTTTCCATTTTCCACAATGTCATAGTAATGGAATTATATATGATTTTGCATCAAGTCTGGCTTCTTTTAAATAGCAAAATGCTTTTGTGATCCATCCATGTTGTCATGTGTACCAATAGTTTACTCATTTACATATTGCAGAGAAGTATTCCATTATGTGGATGTAATACAGTTTGTTTATCCATTATTTAGCTGATGGATATTTGGGCTGTTTCTAGTTTTTTTATAATTACAAATAAAGCTACCATAAACACTGGTGTACAGATGTTTGTGTGAAAATATATCTTTCACTTCTTTTGGATAAATGTCTATGAACGGAATCGCTGGTTTATATGGTAAGGTTATGTTTAACATTATAAGATAAACTGCCAAACGGTTTTCCAGAGTGGCTGAACTAGTTTCGCATTCCCACAAGCAGTGTGCATGCATTCTGGTTACTTCATCTCCTCATCAATATTCTATAGTGTCGTTTTTAATTGTTGCTTTGTTGCTGTTTGTTTTGTTGTTTTGAGTTGCTCTAATAGGTATGTTCAGTTCAGTTCAGTCGCCCAGTCGTGTCCGACTCTCTGCAACCCCATGGATAGGTATGTAGTTTGGTTTAATTTGTTTCGTTTAATTTTCTTTTTCATTTTACCTGAAAATATTTGAAATTTTTAGATATCCCCCTGTAGCTCTAGTATCTGAACTTAGGTTCAAATGATATCGTTATTGTAAAAACTGTGAATGGATTTAGTAAATAAGTTCCCTCTTCCTGTATAGAATGAAGCGCTCCTTTTCAAAGATCGTGTTCAGCTTCCTTTATGCCATTACAGCTTTTGCCCACTAGATGGCGCCTTCTCAACTGTTTGGAACAGCCATGCAGCTGAAAAGAAGGAAACTTGTATAATGAAAGAATAAAGTCAGGCTATAAACTGTGAACTGCTTTACTCCATGATTGTAAAAGAAAAAAAAGAAAAAGACAACACTTCATTGACTGCCAAGTTAGAGCTCATCATAACCTAATGTGTGTGCTTTCTAAATCATTTCAACTAAGTTTGGAACTACCAAATGTGGATGGAACACAGCATATAAAAAAATACAAAACAAGGTGTCTTTTGAACATAAATCAGTGGCATATGGCAAGCAAATACCTTGTAGCAAACTTTGTTCAGAAACTTGAACTAGCTTCTCTCAGTTCAGTTCAGTCGCTCAGTCGTGTCCGACTCTGCGACCCCATGAATCGCAGCACGCCAGGCCTCCCTGTCCATCACCAACTCCCGGAGTTCACTCAGACTCACGTCCATCGAGTCAGTGATGCCATCCAGCCATCTCATCCTCTGTTGTCCCCTTCTTCTCCTGCCCCCAATCCCTCCCAGCATCAGAGTCTTTTCCAATGAGTCAACTCTTCACATGAGGTGGCCAAAGTACTGGAGCTTCAGCTTTAGCGTCAGTCCTTCCAAAGAACACCCAGGGCTGATCTCCTTCAGAATGGACTGGTTGGATCTCCTTGCAGTCCAAGGGACTCTCAAGAGTCTTCTCCAACACCACGGTTCAAAGGCCTCAATTCTTCGGCGCTCAGCTTTCTTCACAGTCCAACTCTCACATCCATATATGACTACTGGAAAAACCATAGCCTCGACTAGATGGACCTTTGTTGGCAAAGTAATGTCTCTGCTTTTGAATATGCTATCTAGGTTGATTATAACTTTCCTTCCAAGGAGTAAGCATCTTTTAATTTCTAGACAGTATATAACTTTTAAGATTATCCTTTAAAATACAGATATTTGTAAGTTTTAAGATAGTATGTGCCGTGCTGTGCTTTGTTGCTCAGTCGTGTCTGACTCCTTGTGACTCCATGGACTATAGCCTGTCAGGCTCCTCTGTCCATTGCGGATTCTCCAGGCAAGAATACTGGAGTGGGTTGCCATGCCCTCCTCCAGGGGATCTCTCAACCCAGGGATCGAACCCAGGGCTCCTGCGTTGCAGGTGGATTCTTCACCGTCTGAGCCACCACAGAAGCCCTAAGGTAGCATACTGATACGTTTTCTAAAATAGCAATAGACAGACTGAGAGGTCAGGTACAGTTTTTTTTAATCTTTTTTTGCTCTTATTTTGGCATCATAGAGGACCCTTCAATGAACTCACTTCATTCATTAATCAGATATTTACTAAGTTCCTCGTATGACACCAGCTTTGTGCTAGGCATTGGGAATATCAACAGGAAAACGGTCTAATGTGTGGTAGTGATGACGATGATGAAGCAGCAGCAGCAGAGGAGGAGGAAAACAGTAAAAGCAACAGTCCTTTAAACACCAAGACTTATTCTAAGATGTTTATGGACATTATCCTACTTACCCTTTACTACCACAGGCCTATGAGATATTGTCCCTATTTAGCAGGTGGAGACTGAGGCTCTGCGACAATGGGAGTGAGCATAGTCGAGACAAAAGTGATTTCAAGTTGGACTTAGGTGAAGAGTGGGCTGGTGACGTCACTGGAGAGTTCTGCAGCTGTGTCACCTGGAAACAAACCAGGTATTGCTATCCCCTTAGTGCTGGGCAACATTTCATAGCTGACTGCCTTCAAGCTTACCCTTACAGCTTCAGCGGTGGTCACAGAGCAGTGGCCGCAGAGGGGGGTCTAAGCTACAGGCTTAATGCAAGAGAGATCTGCGATGCAAGAGACAGACCTGAAGCACCAGCGGGGTCCACGTGGAGCCAATTCATGAAGCCCCAGTCATGCCAAAGAAGGTTCTGGGAATGTCACTAGCCACAGTCTATGTCTGGGATATCAGCACAGTTGTTAGAAAGCAGGACAAGGAATACTTCTACAGATACCAGCAAAGCACCAGAGATCAAGACACTCACATGAGGTCCTGTTGCTTACTGCTATTACCACAAGCACATGTCACCTTCCCCCAGCTCTCAGATACCAAATTCAGAAGGGTCAGGAGGGAAAGCGCAAAAAGTCTGAGTGGAAGGAAATATAATTGGCTTAATATTTATCCCCAAAGATACTGTTTTAAATACATAACCATACATAGTTAGAGCTTCCCAGGTGGCACAGTGGTGAAAACACCACCTGCCAATGTAGGAGAGGCAGGTTCAACCCCTGGGTCAGGAAGATCCCCTGGAGAAGAGAACGGCAACCCACTCTAGTATTCTAGTCTGGAAAACTCCATGGACAGAGGAGCCTGGCAGGCTATGGTCCATGGGGTCTCAAAGAATTGAGAAATGACTGAGTGCCTGAGAGCACGTGCACGCACACACACAGTAAAGTTCTTAACCTTTTAGTTAAGATGACTTTGAGGATCCGTTAAAAGTTATGACACTGATTTCTACTAGCCCACCACCCACCCACCAAACACACACACACACACAGACAAAAATTTTTAAATATTCATATATCTTTATAGCATACATAGAATGGCTGAGGCTCAGTCATCAACTCTCTGAAGATCCACGGACACCAGGTTAAGAGATTCTAGTGGCGGAAAAGGCACCAGACTTGACTTTTGACCCAGTTGTTTATTATCTATGTGACCCCGAATAAATCAACTCTTCTTTCTGAATTTCAGTTTTCTCACTTGTTTGTTGAATAACCGTTAAATGGGGGATGGAGTAGAGATGGTTCCATAAAGTTTTAACTGCCTCTCTTTACCAAGTTCTATACTATTTTTATCGACTTATGTCCTATGTGGTCCTATAAGGTTACTTTAGACCTGTCAGCAGTAGCTCCTAATTGTCCCCTTTGTGTCCATCCCAGAGCATCAGTATACTGCTGGGGCAGTCCTTGTGCTCACACACAAGGAGCTGTGGAAACACTTCATGTTACCTCATTGTTTCAATCTTTACTCTTATACATGAATATGATATTCTGAATACACTGTTTCTTGTGATAATTCTCCTGCTTAAAACTATACTAAATATACTCTCACAAGGGATCACACTTAAAATCTAATGGCCTAAGCCTTTCTGTTTTAAATCAATGTGTCTTACCTTGCTTACTCAATCTTACCTGCTCAGTACTAATCAGTTAATCTTACCCCTAAGCAAAAGCTTTCAGTGGAGGAAAAAGAGTGAGGATTAGAGTCCTTGGTTCAGCCACTTCCTAGCTGTTTTCCTCTTGAGCAAAGCACTTATTCTAGCAGAGCCTTAGCTTTCTCAAATCTTTCTTTTTTCTTTTTCTAAAATTAATTATTTAAATGAAACAAAGATGAATATTTTTAATGATAAAAGGTACAATTCACAAAGAAGACAGACATCATAAACCATTAGACACCTTAACAACAAAGAAACAAAGATACATACAGCAAAAATAAAAAGACATATAAGGGAAAAGAAAAAACATAATCATAATGAGACATAACACTTCTCTGAGAATATTTTATCAAGTGCAGAAAAAATAAGATTAGGTACATTTTGAATGATGTCATTAATAATTAAATACAATAGATTCATATTTAATTTATATTAGTCATCTCCTACACAAATATATTTAAAATTTTATATCTCATATGTGTTATTAGATGTCCATAGGCCATTTAGAAAAACTGGCGAAAAGGTAAACATAACTAAATTTCAAAAAGTAGAATTCCTTTTTGTGTGTATGATTCAGTTATACATATACGTATCTATTAGTTTTGAAATTGTTTTCCATTATA
Source organism: Budorcas taxicolor (assembly GCF_023091745.1). Classification (NCBI taxonomy): domain Eukaryota; kingdom Metazoa; phylum Chordata; class Mammalia; order Artiodactyla; family Bovidae; genus Budorcas; species Budorcas taxicolor. Next base: position 11,346,284 of record NC_068934.1, on the reverse strand, counting down.
GGTTATTATAAGATATTGACTATAGTTCCATGTGCTATGCAGTAAACCTTTGTTGCTTACCTATTTTTTAAAATTAGAAATCAAGCATTCTATTCATACTGAGTCAAATAAGTAGAATCAAAATGTTATAAATTTTTTAGTTAGGCAAAAATTTATTAGTTTACTAAAATATATGAAAAATAGCCAAAGTGCTAGTCGCTCAGTTATATTCGACTCTTTGTGACCCCCGTGGCTGCCAGGCTCCTCTGTTCACGGAATTCTCCAGGCCAGAATACTGCAGTGGGTAGCCACTCCCTTCTCCAGGGGATCTTCCCCACCCAGGGATCGAACCCAGGTCTCCTGCATGGCAGGCAGATTCTAAATGAATAGTTGAGCTAGACAATTTCCCAGATCCCTCCCAGCTCTGATGTTCTCTGTCTCCATGACCCTGCGGCCCGTGAACGCTCTCTCCATTCCACCCTGAATTCGTGCTCCCACTCTGCTTCTTCCTGCACTGTTCCTTCTGTCAGAGGAAACATTCTCTGCTCTCCAAGGCTCAACTTAACATACTTCTTCATTCTCGAAATTTCCCTATTCCCGAATCTATGAGGATGCTCTTCTTAGAGTTCTCACGGCATCCAAATTCAGTTACTAATCAGTAAGAGTATCTTATGGGGATCTAACACTATAGTTTAATTGGCCTTTACATATATTATTTCACTGACACGACTGAGCGACTTCACTTTCACTTTTCACTTTCATGCACTGGAGAAGGAAATGGCAACCCATTCCAGTGTTCTTGCCTGGAGAATCCCAGGGACAGAGGAGCCTGGTAGGAGGCCATCTATGGGGTCGCCCAGAGTCGGACACGACTGAAGCGACTTAGCTCTGCCGTCCCTGGGATTCTCCAGGCAAGAACACTGGAGTGGGTTTGCCATTACCTTCTCCAGTGCATGAAAGTGAAAAGTGAAAGTGAAGTCGCTCAGTTATGTCCAACTCTTAGCGACCCCATGGGCTGCAGCCTACCAGCCTCCTCCATCCATGGGGTTTTCCAGGCAAGAGTACTGGAGTGGGGTGCCATTGCCTTGAGTCTCTCAAAAACCAACTAAAAGTAACTACTATTCATACTTAAAACTGAGACAAACAAAGTGACCAGTCTGAAACTCCTCAGCTCTAAGGCAACTGACCTAGGGCCAGAACTGAAACCTGATTTTTATTTCAAAGTTACATATTTAACATTTCAAATAAATAGTTGTATCTATAAGTTTTGCATACACAGACATGATTTAATTCAATAAACATGTATTAAACCTCTACTTTGTATAATCTATTTAAACACAAGCTGTAAGATACTCAGGAAGAGGAAATGGCAACAGATTCCAGTATTCTTGCCTGAAAAATACCATACCTGAAAAATACCAGAGCCTGGTGGTCCACAGTCCATGCAGTTAGAAAGATTGGCCATGGCTGAGTGATCGAGCGTGAGCACACACACATAACTACGAGGGGTGGGGGTCAAGTGGAGTTTTCTACCACACTCTTGTAATTATGTTGCAATCTGATCAGTTCAGTTCAGTCGCTCAGTCGTGTCCAACTCTTTGCGACCCCATGAATCGCAGCACGCCAGGCCTCCCTGTCCATCACCATCTCCTGGAGTTCACTCAGACTCATGTCCATCGAGTCAGTGATGCCATCCAGCCATCTCATCCTCTGTCGTCCCCTTCTCCTCCTGCCCCCAATCCCCGCCAGCATCAGAGTCTTTTCCAATGAGTCAACTCTTCGCATGAGGTGGCCAAAGTACTGGAGTTTCAGCTTTAGCATCATTCCTTCTAAAGAAATCCCAGGGCTGATCTCCTTCAGAATGGACTGGTTGGATCTCCTTGCAGTCCAAGGGACTCTCAAGAGTCTTCTCCAACACCACAGTTCAAAACCATAATCTCATACCACTTAATAAATTATATAGTCAATATTATGGAGTGTAGAAAATAAGAACAGTGGTTATGGAGTGAGAAATACCTAGGTTCTCTTTCCTTCTCTCTTCCTTTCATTTGCCCTCTCTTCCTTCTTTTCTTCTTTCCTTCCTTCCTCTATCTCTCTTTCACTTTTCATTAAGGAAAAATTTAAATACATTAAAATAAGAGTGTGTAGTACTACCCAGCTTCATATATACTCTCATCCAGCTTCAATAATGATTAACCTACAACCAAAGTTGTTTAATCCTCTTAACAACTCCCTTATATTATTCTGAAGCAAAATCAGGCATCAACTTTTTAAATTTATTTATCTATTTTTGGCCATACCACTCAGCGTGTGGGATCTTAGTTCCCCGTGTACTAAGTAGCTTCAGTTGTGTCTCTTTGCGACCCTATGGACCATAGCCTGCCAGGCTCCTCTGTCCATGGGATTTCCAGGCAGGAACACTGGAATGGATTGCTGTGCTCTCCTTCAGGGGGTCTTCATACTCAGGGATCGAACCCATGTCTCTTAAGTCTCCTGCATTGACAAATGGGTTCTTTATCACTAGCTCCACCCTTAGCACCCCAACCAGGGATCAAACCTGTGCCCCCCCAACTGGAAGCATAGAGTCTTAACCACTGGACCACTAGGGAAGTGCCAGTAATTCTTTCTTTTTCACATAACTCCAGTACCAACAAAATTTCTTTCATTTATCATCAAACAGCTAATAAGGAGTTAAGTTTTCCTAATTGCCTAATTTCTTGTAAAAGTTTGTTCAAATCAGGATTTGAAACAAATCCATGCATGCCCTACATGCCTCAAGTGTCTTTTAACCTATAGGATTCTACCACCACCCCTGGAACACACACACACACACATGCACACTGAAATTTATTTGGTAAAGAACAAAGCAAAACCATGTTGTTTGCCCTGGAAAGCTGTCTACAGTATGGATTTTCTTGATTCTACTGTTTCATGGTATTGTTCCTTGTGACTCCTACGAGTTGAATTCTCCTATGAGAATTCAGTCTAGATATTTGGTCATACTCAAGCTCTATATTTAGGGCAAGACCACTTCAAAAACAGTGAGATATACTACCATCAGAAGTCCCATGACATCTGTGTCTCTTTTTAATATGTTGCAACCACAACAAATAGTTTCTAGATTTATTTAAAATGGTGACATTCTGTCACTCCTTCCTAATTTACTAAGCAGAAACTGCTATAAAGACACATTTCCTCTCAAACATTTGCCTACCTTAAATTTCAGTTTGTATAGAAACAATAGGATAGTGGTTCTTTCCCTTTATTTAACCAGTTCTCAAAGTAATGAATAGATTTCCTAACATTCTGCACAACCAGCAATGAGGTGATTTTTAAATAACATCATTCTGAAATCATGGATTTAAACATATTTGGTGTGTTTTAATTCATTGTCATTGTTATCCTTATCAGTGCTCAGTTTGCCTCATTTTGGCCCATGGAAGTCTCTTCAGATGGCCTTCTGATTCCTTTTAACATGATGCTATCTATCTTGATGGGCCTCCCTGTTAGCTTAGCAGCTGCAGTAACGAATCCGCCTGTCAATGCAGGAGACATGGGTTTGACCTCTGCGTTGGGAAAATCTCATGGAGAAGGAAACAGTAACCCATGTTGTATTCATACCTGGGAAATCCCATGGACAGAGGGCCTGGCAGCCTACAGTCCATGGGGTCACAAAGAGTCAGACACGACTTAGCGACTCAGCAACAACAACCTGTCTTGATAGATACCTTATTTGCTTTCAACATAAAATATTCCAGGTTTATGTTGTATTTTTCCTACCTCAGACCAAGAAACTAGCTTTATTCTTGAAAAGTCATATTTTTTTTAAGAAGCTCCAGCCCTCTTCATTGTGAAATGGTATTTAGAAACTGCACTCAAGCCACCAGCAGCATCCACAGCTACTCAGCTGTTACTGTCTCTAGTTTTGGAGTGGACAGGAAATACTCCTTTTTGAAATACAGCATGACTTCTTCTGAACTTAACAATTCAAATTTTACTTAACCTTATCAGTCTTACAAAAACCTAGGTCCTTATCCCAGCTCTTCCCATTACCTGAAGAACAAATAATAGAATATGTGATGACTCTAAATCCTCCATTCTGTATCTGAAAAAGTGAACTTAGTAAGACCAACCTCACTGAATACTCCAAAAAAAAAAAAAAAAAGGTATTTTGTTTATCCCCACCATGTAGTAAATACTGAAATACCATATACCACTGGCATATATAAAGCTCCCCATTTGGATTTATTGTATGTAAAGATAGAAAATCAAAGCCACAAAATTCCTAATTCCAAACTGGGGACATTCCATAAAGCTACTAATTAAATACAGCTAGGAAGTTCTACTAGAAATTACAGGATGTTGGGTGGTTTTCTGACAGCCTTGTGTGGTAGAGCGCTGACCTCCCTTACATCTGTTCTGATAGCCTTCCAGTCACATAAACAGTGTCTTCCCAAAGAAAACATCAACTCGACCGTCTGTCTCTCTTCATGTGGGCTCTGAATGAAGCGCCACGGGGCTGAAGAGAATCTTCCCTGAAGCGTTCTCCCTCTTCAGCAGGGTTGTCTCAACTGAAGTGTTCCACTGCCGCACCAGTACAGTAGAGCTGCGGAGAGCCCTTCAGAAAGCACCACAGCCGGAGCTCACCGGCATTATGAATACCTGGGACATTACCTTCCTACGTTCAGAAAGACAGGCAGAGCTCTCCTCTTCGTTCGGGCTTTCCCTTAATTAGGGATCAGGGGGTCGGGAACATTCTATGAAGCAAGTCTTGGCATTGCTCTGGCTTTTGCAGAGTAATGGTTTTGGTGGGGAATAAATGTTTTTAAAAAATCTAGATCTGTTAACCACGAACCCAAACCAATCTAATTAGAGTGGCTGAGCACTGAGCTGCTCACTAATGAGACTCACGGAACCAACCCAGGAGAAATTGATTGTTTTTTTTTTTTTGCTCTGGGTGCCCTCCGACTGTCATAGATGTATAAATATGTCCATACTCACTCATGCCCAGGACCCCAGGAACAGTCATGGCCCCTTCCTAAACCGACTCTCTGTAAAGCGTGCTGGTGAGTTTTGTTTTGGAGGGATGGGGGTCCTTCTACTTCCCAGTGCTTCTGCATTTGCCCGCGCTATTCTTTTTCCCTTTATCACTCTTTCACCTGGAATGTTACAGATTCCCATGGTCGGACCTTTGTAACTTGCATCCTTGCTGTTGCTGAGTTGCTAACTCATGTGCATTTGTGTCCCTAGGACTGTAGCCCGCCAGCCTCCCCGGTCCACGGGATTTCCCAGGCAAGAATACTGGAGTCAGTGGCCGTTCCCTTCTCCAGAGGATCTTCCCAACCCAGAGCTGGAATCCACGCTTCCCGCATTAGCAGTGGATTCTTTGTCTCTGAGCCCCTAGGGAAGTCCAACTTACAACCTACCCTTGTTGTTGTTCTTTAGTTACTCAGTCGTGTCCAACTCGTTGTGACCCCATGGACGGAAACACACCAGGCTTCCCTGCCCTTCACCATCTCCTGGAGTTTGCTCAGACTCAGGTCCATTGAATCCGTGATGCCATCCAGCCATCTCATCCTCTGTCATCCCCTTCTCCTCCTTCCTTCAGTCTTTCCCTGCATCAGGGTCTTTTCCAGTGAGTCGGCTCTCCCCATCAGGTGGCCAAAGTACTGGAGCTTCAGCATCAGTCCTTCCAAGGATCTAGCCAAATCCAATTACTTATTCTTACTTCTGTGCCTTTGTTGATGCCGTTCCTTCTGCACTGAAGTCCTTTTTTCTCTAACTAATTCTTTTGTCTAAGCCTTCATAGCTCCTCTACAAAGTTTTTCTATTCTTTTCTCTTTACTCCATCTCTACCATGAGGAAGAAATGCTCATTTTCTCTGTTCCACCCCTTGACCCAATATATACCTCTAACATCCCACTTGCTATGCAATGAAGGATAGAAGGTATGGATGTCTCCTCCATAGTATTCTGAGCCTCATGAGTAAAGAGAACGTGCTAACTTGTTTTTCTGGCTCCGCTTCCTCTCTCAGTCCCTGGTACATCATAGGACATTCCCAAATATTTGAGAATTTCTCATTAGTGAAAGACCTATTACAGAACATCCAGGAAATGAGTAGAGCTATGTTCATAGTTTTGTGGGAATATTAAAAAGACAGAAAATACATCCAAAACACAAGACACAACTAATTAACTTCCAGACCTCAGGACACTCAGGGTAGGAGGCCATAAAGAAGTGGGGTCTTTCTCAACCATACTTTGTATTTTCTCTGTTATGAGAGATTCAAAGAGAAAATCACATTCCATCTAAACTACGATCATTGCCAGCATCCAGGACGTTACTTGGAATATAATAAGTGGTCAAAAGCTATTAATCAGTAAATCCATGCAAGAAGCAAGGGCACCACTTTCAGAAATGTTATTGTGGCCTAAGGGTGATATCATGCACTCATGTGATGTGGGTTCTTCTCCACTCTCACTTTCTTTCATTTATTCATTATGTCTATTAATATGCTGTTATATAGTCAGTATACTATATTTTATCACATATATAAAATGTTCCCCTCCACTGTATATCCACTGAAAACAGCAATTTATAAGTGTGTCACATATTAAATAATAGTTATATGATTACTTGTCTGCCAATCTCACCTACCACTGTGAAAGTTTCATGAGAGGGAGAAAATTGTCATTGCACTGGCAAAAACATTTCTGTTCCCCAATAACCCAGCAAAGTTCCAGAGGCAAAGTCATCCCCCAATAAAAGAGGTTGGATCAATAAATAAACATATCAAAATTCTTAGATCTGAGCTGTCTGCGTTTGCTCGTATTATGATAATTCACCAACCTGCTTTCTGACAGACCTCATGGTGACCCAGGGCAGTTCCATTTTGCTCACTGAAGATGGCACTATCAAATGGAGTTTTCTAAATCCAAAAGGAACTTGGCCCTATGACTTCTCTAAAGAATCAATCAAAAGATGAAACAGGAGATTGGAACAAAGAGAGACACAATAAAAGAAATATTCTTGGCACAGTTCCTTGCAAATCAACCTTCTATGCCGTTATTTAGAAGCTGTCCTTAAGGTGGCGGCCTAAAATTCACAGCCATTTTATGGTGACTGTCGGACAGGCTTTTACTGGTATTCACTTGGCTTTCTTACAGTTTATGGCAAAACCGGTAATAAATATCCAGATTCAGGCTTTACCCAGTCCCCAGGCTTTCTTATGATGGCTGTAGTGATCTTTGTACATTCAAAATTATACAATGCACTCAAAAATCTCCCCTAAGTCTCAACTACTATTCTTAAAGTTCCTTGAGCATGAGGACCATGGTTGCTTAAGTATTTAAAATAAGGCTTTATTTCCAGTGTCCATTCAATATTTCAGATCCAGAGGAGAGATTTTTTCAGACTCTTTCTTTTCATTTGTTTTTTTCTCCCTTCTTATTTTCACCTGGCAAACTGTACCACAAAGTGTTAAATCCAAAGATTTTTCAGGAAACAGTCAAGTGATAGTTTTTTTCCTGACAGGGTTCTCTATCTTGGTTCTATTCACTTGTTTTCTACCTTTGGCTCTATTTTCATTTTTCTTTCTATTTTAAATAAATAGAAGTAATAAGTGGGTTTCCCTGGGGGCTCAGATGGTAAAGAATCGGCCCGCAACACTGGAGACCTGGGTTTGATCCCTGGGTTGGGAAGATCCCCTGGAGGAAAATATGGCAGCCCACTCTGTATTCTTGCCTGGAGAATCCCCATGGACAGAGGAGCCTGGCAGGCCATAGTCCATGGGGTCGTAAAGAGTTGGACATAACTTAAGCACAGCACACAGCACAACAGTAGTAAATATTATCCCAGAACCAGTGTACAGCTCAACATTGAATAATAATAATACTTTCCATTTATATAGTGCTTTTAGAAAGCTCTTTCACACACCTTGTCTGAATCTCAAAGTATCTTCCTAGGATAACTCAGATATAAAACAGAAAGTCAGTAAATATCATATGATCTAGCCTGATGAGATGAACGTATTACTTTTGATAGAAAAACTGGTTATACCCTATATTGAGGGGGACTGAAATTTTACAAAGTTGCAAAAGTTGAAAAAGAGACTAAGAACCAATATATAGCAACATAAAAGACAACCTAGATAGTATATTCAAAAGCAGAGACATTACCCTGCCGACTAAGGTCTGTCTAGTCAAGGCTATGGTTTTTCCTGTGGTCATGTATGGATGTGAGAGTTGGACTGTGAAGAAAGCTGAGCGCCGAAGAATTGATGCTTTTGAACTGTGGTGTTGGAGAAGACTCTTGAGAGTCCCTTGGACTGCAAGGAGATCCAACCAGTCCATCCTAAAGGAGATCAGCCCTGGGATTTCCTTGGAAGGAATGATGTTAAAGCTGAAGCTCCAGTACTTTGGCTACCTCATGCGAAGAGTTAACTCATTGGAAAAGACTCTGATGCTGGGAGGGATTGGGGGCAGGAAGAGAAGGGGATGACCCAGGATGAGATGGCTGGATGGCATCACAGACTTGATGGACGTGAGTCTGAGTGAACTCCGGGAGATGGTGATGGACAGGGAGGCCTGGCGTGCTGCGATTCATGGGGTTGCAGAGAGTTGGACACGACTGAGCAACTGAACTGAACTGAAAAGACAGCTGTAGTCATTTTTGGAAGAGAAGCACAGCTGGTTCAACAATCACTCTTCCTCGCTCCACTGTTTACATATATTCACTATAAATGCAGATTCATAGGTGTATGTATTCATTTTAGTTTTAAGATTCCCAATATTTAAAGAAAATAACTTTAAAGATAGTGTTTCAAAATACAGTGTTCAGAGCCTCTGAAATACTAAATTAGCTAGTTTTACAATTTAAAAAATTTAGCTAGAAATTACATATTATAATTAAGAGGATTTAATAAAACATAACTTAAACATTAACTCTACAAACATTTTAAAATCACAAATGAGGCAGGAATCATACAGATAGGACTTGTACATAAAGATACAGAGGCTGAGAATAATGCCCAAGGCCACAGAGCTGACAAGTGGAAGGCTCAGACCTAAAAACCATCAATTCTGATCATAGTGCAACATTTTTTTCCACTGCCTCCAAGAAGGTATAGTACACTATTATAAGAGGTGCTCGATAACATTTTTGACACTAATTTATGGGTTCAGCCTCTTTTCTCTAGTTGTTATGATGGTACTTGAACTGAGGAAAAAAGTTACACTTCACAGATAGATTCTAACATTTTATACACAGACTATTTTAAATGTTAGTTTCACTAATTTACAAAAATGTTCTAACCTGAAGAGGTCTAAAGAGTGTATAAAACCTACAAATAATAAGAAAGTCCCTACATGATTTCCCAGGAATATTGTTGCCACCACATGAGGGTGTAGTGTTCTTAAAATACACTTTGCAGGAATTCCATGCAGCTCAGATGAGCAAGCCTGGGAAGTAGCGGGGAAAGATGAATGTTATTTGGAAAGACAAAGCAGTCTGTCTTATCTGCACTAAACATGAGGCTGGGGGAGGAGGGTAGGAGTGAAGTTCCAATTCATACTGAAAGTGTCTCCAATATGAAATTACCTTCATACTATTAATATGCCTAAATTGTCCAATCTCAAAAGATATTTCACACTCCGTGTGAGTTACCCCTGGTAGGGCAGCAATTCCACTGAAAGCAGCCATATTAGCCTGGGCCATGCTTTATCACCCAGTCCAAAAGGGGATTAGAAAACTGCTTACTTAAGCTATAGTTGCTTTTATTGTTGGAATTACTATGAGATAATTGACAGTGATAGAAGCTGTGTCCCCAAGCTGAAAGCAAATCATGGGAGCCGAGATCAATTATCTTATACCAATGCCCACAGAGAAAGGAGTTATTGTGATCATCGTAAGACATAACTATACAATACTTGAAGTTTTCAGTGGACAAAACTTTTAAACTACATTACAGTGATCACCTGATGCAGAGAGCTGCCTCGTTGGAAAAGACCCTGATGCTGGGAAAGGTTGAGGGCAGGAAAAGAAAGAGATGGCAGAGGATGAGATGGTTGGTTGGCATCACCGACTCAATGGACATGAGTTTGAGTAAACTTCGGGAGTTGGTGATGGACAGGGAAGCCCGGTGTGCTGCAGTCCATGGGGTTGCAAAGAGTTGGACATGACTGAGCAACTGAACTGAACTGAACAGTGATCACAGACAGAACGTAGTTCAGTTAAAGACCACCACATTGAACACCCATAATAATCAGAAAAGTTTCTGACTGTAGACAAATTTGATCCTAAAATACACCAAAATAACTTCCCATATAGATCATTACATCGGTATATGCAGGTTTTCGGCTTCTGCATCTGTAGGAAGCACATCTATAAATGACTGATCAGTGTGAACAGTTACTTCTTAAATTTATGTCATTGACTCTTTCCATAACTTACATATAATCTGATGTTTTGGGATGGAGGGGCATAGTTTAGTTTTAGTAGAAAAAGCATGAGTTTTGTAATCAAGCAGACTGAAGTCTGAATTCTAGAAATTTCACATTTACAACACACTAATTGTATAACTTTTCTACATAACAGTCTATGGGCTTCACAAGGCAATAAAAGGCCATTCATAGGGGATTCTAAAGGTAATTTAATGAAGGGAGGGAGGTATGGGCAGGATTAAGGGAAGCTACGGGGCTCCCCCATGGCTCACTGGTAAAGAATCTGCCTGCAATGCTGATGAGGATCCGATTCCCAAGTCAGGATGATCCCCTGGAGAAGGAAATGGCAACCCACTCCAGTTTTCTGGCCTAGAAAATCTCATGGACAGAGAAGTCTGGCAGGCTAGAGTCCATGGGGTCAAAAAAGAATCAGACAAGACTTAGGGACTACAGCAAAAACAAGGGGCAGCACAAGGAATACTGAGGTGCTCAGGACTCAAGATAGGGAGCAAGAAGGCTTAAGTTCTCCCCCAGGGCTTTGGGCAAGGTGAAAAATAGAGTCTAAGTCTGATGAGACCTGGGACCTGGGACCGTCACAGAAGTCTTTGTTGCGCGGCAGGAACTAGTCATGTAGTCAGGTAGACAGACCAACTGCAACAGTCCTAAAGAGGAAATAGATTCCTAGTCCTTTTCCTTCTCTGACTTTCTTATCTCTTGCAGAGGCCACCCTTTGTCTAAATTCAACCAGAAACTAGTCAGCAAGGAAGCCCTAAGGGGATCAGACAATAGCGGCCAGCCCCTGGGGCACTGAAAAGAGCAGAGAATAGATCATTGTTCATTGTTTGGGGCTGGAAGGAAGAAAACAGAGGAAAGCAGCTTCCTCTCTGAGTCTTTTACCCTTCTTTATAAATGAATGGCGGAGAAGGCAATGGCACCCCACTCCAGTACTCTTGTCTGGACAGAGTTGGACACGACTGAAGCGACTTAGCAGCAGCAGCAGCAGCATAAATGAATGGAACAAACCCTTGCCCAGTAAAACTACAAAGATTATGTGAAATATACATAAGGTATATAACACAATGCACATCACATAGCAAGCAGATGATCAGTGAATAGAAGCAAGGTCTTATTTTTAACAGTAACTAATCACTGTGAAGGGAACTTTTTATTTTATAGTGGAGTATAGCTAATTAGCAATGTAGTGATGATTCCAGGTGAACAGCAAAGGGACTCAGCCATACATATTATACATGTATCCATTCTCCCCCAAACTCCCCTCCCATCCAGGCTCAGTTCAGTTGCGTTCAGTCGCTCAGTCATGTCCGACTCTGCAACCCCATGAATCACAGCACGCCAGGCCTCCCTGTCCATCACCATCTCCCGGAGTTCACTCAGACTCACATCCATTGAGTCAGTGATGCCATCGAGCCATTTCATCGTCTGTCGTCCCCTTCTCCTCCTGCCTCCAATCCCTCCCAGCATCAGAGTCTTCTCCAATGAGTCAACTCTTCGCATGAGGTAGCCGAAGTACTGGAGTTTCAGAGAAATCCCAGGGTTGATCTCCTTCAAAATGGACTGGTTGGATCTCCTTGCAGTCCAAGGGACTCTCAAGAGTCTTCTCCAACACCACAGTTCAAAAGCATCAATTCTTTGATGCTCAGCTTTCTTCACAATCCAACTCTCACATCCATACATGACCACTGAAAAACCATAGCCTTGACTAGACGGACCTTTGTTGGAAAAGTAATGTCTCTGCTTTTCAATATGCTATCTAGGTTGGTTATAACTTTTCTTCCAAGGAGTAAGCGTCTTTTAATTTTATGGCTGCAGTCACCATCTGCAGTGATTTTGGAGCCCCCAAAAATAAAGTCTGACACTCTTTCCACTGGTAGGCACACCCAATTTTATTTTTTAATTTATTTTTAATTGGAGGATGATTGCTTTAGAATGTTGTGTTGGATTCTGCCATACAACATCAGGAATCAGCCGTAAGCATATATATGTCCCCTCTCTGGAAACTCCGTCTCACGCCCACACTATCCCCCACATCTAGGTTGCCACAGAGCACTGGGTTGAATTCCCTAGAGTCTTTATTAAGATCCAAGAACCACCTAGCAAGGTCATCCCTCAAGAAGCTATTTTCTTTCTTTTTCACAGAAAGCTGTCTATTTTCGTCTTTGCAAGACAGAGAGACTACAAACAAAGAGATGAAAGCTTGGAAAAATTAATTACCTAGCTGAGCTATTTCAAGTCCTAAAAGATGATGCCATGATGTGCTGCACTCAATATGTCAGCAAATTTGGAAAACTCAGCAGTGGCCACAAGACTGGAAAAGGTCAGTTTTCTTCCCAATCCCAAAGAAAGGCAATGCCAAAGAATGTTCAAACTACTGCACAACTGTACTCATCTCACACGCTAGCAAAGGAATGCTCAAAATTATCCAAGCCAGGCTTCAGAAAGCTGAAAACTTTCAGATGTTCTGAAAGTGAACTGAAAACTTCCAGATGTTCAAGCTGGATTTAGAAAAGGCAGAGGAACCAGAGATCAAATAGCCAGCATCCATTGGATCATAGAAAAAGCAAGAGAATTCCAGAAAAAAAAATCTACTTCTGCTTTATTTACTACACCAAAGCTGTTGACTGCAGGGACCACAACAAACTGGACAATTCTTCACAAGATGGGAATACCAGACCACCTGATCTGCCTCCTGAGAAATTTGTATGTAGGTCAAGAAGCAACAGTTAGAACCAGATATGGAACAGACTTGTTCCAAATTGGGAAATGAGTACATCAAGGCTATATATTGTCACCCTGCTTATTTAACTTATATGCAGAGTACATCATGAAAAATGCTGGACTGGATGAAGCACAAGGTTGAATCAAGATTGCTTGGAGAAATATCAATAACCTCAGATATGCAGATGACACCACCCTTATGGCAGAAAGCAAAGAGCCTCTTGATGAAAGAGGAGAGTGAAAAAGCTGGCTTAAAACTCAACACTCAAAAAAGTAAAATCATGGCATCCAGTCCCATCACTTCAAGGCAAATAGATGGGGAAACAATGATAGACCTTATTTTCTTGGGCTCCAAAATCATTGCAGATGGTGACTGTAGCCATGAAATCAAAAGTCGCTTGTTCCTTGGAAGAAAAGTTATGACCAACCTAGACAGCATATTAAAAAGCAGAGACATTACTTTGCCAACAAAAGTCCATCTAGTCAAACCTATGGTTTTTCCAGTATTCATGTCTGGATGAGTGAGTTGGACTATAAAGAAAGCTAAGCACTGAAGAATTGATGCTTTTGAACTGTGGAGTTGGAGAAGACTCCTGAGAGTCCCTTGGACTGCTTGGAGATCCAACCAGTCCATCCTAAAGAAAATCAGTCCTGAACATTAATTGGAAGGACTGATGCTGAAGCTGAAACTCCACTACTTTTACCTTCTGATGCAAAGAACTGACTCATTGGAAAAGACTCTGATGCTGGGAAAGATTGAAGGTGGGAGGAGAAGCGGACAGCAGAAGCTGAGATGGTTAGACATCATCACAGACTCAATGGACATGAGTTTGAGCAAGCTCTGGGAATTGGTGATGGACAGGGAGGCCTGGCGTGCTGCAGTCAGACATGACTGAATGACTGAACTGAACGGAATGTTGTCAATCCTATGCTTACTTCAGCTTTGATATGAGAATCCTGCAAAAACTGTTAGTAATATATTTCTGGGGCTTCCCAGGTGGCGCTAGTGATATAAAGAACACACTTGCCAATGCAGGAGAGGTGAGAGCTAGATCTCTGGTCCAGGAAGATCCCCTGGAGGAGGACATGGTAACCCACTCCAGTATTCTTGCAGGGAGAATCCCATGGTCAGAGGACCCTGGCGGGCTATGATCCATACAGTCGCTGTGGCTCCGAAAGAAAGCAAAAGCTTGCCTTTTTGAGGATATGTATATAACTTTAGCCTTTGCATCCATAATTATTAATACATGTCGAAGGCACTGAAGTTAGGTAGATGCATTTGCTCTTGTGGAACACCCATTTGCATAAAGTGAAAGTGAAGTCACTCAGTTGTGTCCCATGCTTTGTGATCCCGTGGACTGTAGCCTACCAGGCTCCTCCATCCATGGGATTCTCCAGGCAAGAATACTGGAGTGGGTTGCCATTTCCTTCTCCAGGGGATCTTCCCAACCCAGGGATTGAACCCGGATCTCTGTACTGCAGGCAGACGCTTTGACCTCTGAGCCACCAGGGAAGCCCTCGTGTTGCATAGGTCCCCCTCAGTCATCCCCCGCTCTCCAGGTACTCTCCATCACACCTCCACATTATATTGTCTCTAAGGCATATGGCTATCTGAAGCCTCGTTTGTTGATTTATTTTTTTATATATTGCTTATCTCCTCTAGGTGAGAGGGAACCTAGACCATCTTCTTCTTTATGCCTTTTTGTTTAGTCTCTAAGTTGTGTCTAACTCTTTTGTGATCCCTGGGACTGTAGCCCACCAGGCTCCTCTGTTGATGGAATTTTTCCAGCAAGAATATTGGAGTGAGTTGCCATTTCCTTCTCCAAGAAATCTTCCTGACCCAGAGATCATACCGAATCTCCCACAATGGAAGGTAGAATCTTCACCATTAGCGCCACCTGTCCAATAATACCTAGAACAGAGCCTGACAGTCATTCATACACATACAGCAAAGCCTGCGCATAAACCTGACTGATAGGGAAATTAGATCATGTGATGTACTCAAACCACTTTGAAACAAGCACACAATTTTCATAGCAATTATGATTGCTGTTTTCATTGTTATTGCTACTATTAAGAATAATGACCAAATGGTACACCCATAGTAAATATTATGATGATGATAGATATTATTTTCCAGTGACTGAGTCTTTTTCATACATGCCTGCACTTAGGGCAAGACTGCCAGTCTTTGTATTCAGCCTGTGACTACTGCCAACTTTATGTTTACAGTGACATTGCCAGCCAGATTTTGTAGCTTGGAATGGTATCTTTCAAATTGTAGTGGCAATAATGGCCTAGAGTCCAGGAAAATTGTCTCATGCTGAATTTCAAGTGCTAAACAAATAATAAAAGGGAAGTGTACATACTTCTCTGGGAAGCTAAAGTAGAGATGCTTTTCCCAATCCTTCTACTATATACAACTAGAAACCCTGGGCTTTATACACAGAACAATAGAACAAACATAAGACTAAAAGGTTAAAAAAAAAAAAGTAGGGGGAAATAAGGAGAAGGCAATGGCACCCCACTCCAGTGCTCTTGCCTGGCAAATCCCATGGATGGAGGAGCCTGGTGGGCTGCAGTCCATGGGGTCGCTAAGAGTCGGACATGACTGAGCGACTGACTTGACTTTCACTTTTCACTTTCATGCACTGGAGAAGGAAATGGCACCTCACTCCAGTGTTCTTGCCTGGAGAATCCCAGGGACGGGGGAGCCTGGTGGGCTGCCGTCTATGGGGTCACGCAGAGTCAGACACGACTGAAGTGACTTAGCAGCAGCAGCAGCAGGAACTCCATGGTAGTAAGTTCCGTGGGTTTTCACTTTGTTTCGTATATTTCAAAGTTAGGCTTTCTTGGTGGCTCAGACGGTGAAGTGCTAATGCAGGAAACCTGGGTTCTATCCCTGTATCAGGAAGAACCCCTGGAGAAGGGAACGGCTACCCACTCCAGTATTCTTGCCTGGGGAATTTCACAGACAGAGGAGCCTGGTCCATGGGGTCACAGAGAGTCAGACACAACTGAGCAACAAATACACAGACATATTCCAGAGTTACAGATGAAGAAGCTGGAAACCCGAAAGGCTCTAAGAAAATCCTGTCCTCTCCAGCCAAACAGCCAGGAAAGGGGCAGCCTAGAAAGACAGAAATACTTAGATTATAATTCTTCTCCTCCTGCCAACCACCACACACACAAACTACAGTCCTAACCCCATGCACATCAGCAAGGCCAAGCTGGGATCTAGACTTCCCTTATCAGTCTAAAAGGTGGTCAATATTGTGGCCACCTGATGTGAAGAACGGACTCATTGGAAAAGACCCTGATGCTGGGAAAGACTGACGACAGGAGGAGAAGGGGATGACAGAGGAAGAGATGGTTGGATGGCATCACTGACTCAATGGGCATGAGTTTGAGCAAACTTCAGGAGATGGTGATGGACAGGGAAGCCTGGCGAGCTGCAGTCCATGGGCCCGAAAGATTCAGACACGACTGAGCAACTGAACTGAACTGAACTATCAGCCTATAATGAGGTTTCTCAATACCTCAGCTGGGGTGGGGTCCAAAAGTGCCTAGGAGGGATATGGCCCATTCATCGACACGGGGCCATACTAAAGCCATCCCCATCAACAACAGTGTCTGTAGCAACTCCTTGGGAAGTGTGACTCCTGTTTTCACCTGACAGTAACAGGGCATCCTCCCCTGTCAGCAGGGTGGCATTAGAGGATGCCTGTTGGAGAGTCAAATGTTCATCCCTGTCCAAAGTTATTAAGATCACATCCTTCCACCTCCATCCACTTTGATGTCAGTAGGGCTATGAGGTGAGCAGTACCAGATGGGGTTCTCATTCCGTTCAGTCAGGGAAGTATCAGTGGAAGCCTCACAGGGCCCTGGAACTCCCAATTCCATTCAGTAATCATGAAGCCAGCCTCTCTGGTGTCAATAGAAGCTGAGTGGGGAAACCTGTATTTCTGTCCCTACTCGGCAGCAGTCAGGGGTGTGTGTGTGTGCTCAGTGGCTCAGTTGTGCCAGACTCCTTGTGACCCCCACCAGGCTTCTCTGTCCATGGGATTTTTCAGGCAAGAATACTGGAGTGGGTTGCCATTTCCTTCTCCAAGGGATCTTCCTATCCTAGGGATCAAACCGATTTCTCCTATGTCTCCTGCATTAGCAGGCCAATTCTTCAACACTAAGGCACCTGGGAAGCCCAATAATGAGGCAGCCCCTCCCTTTCTCCTGCCTCAATTTTACAGGATTCAATAGAAAATGTGCATCATACCAAAAACCAGGAAAATCTAAAGCTGAAAGAAAAAAAAAAATCAACTGACACAACAGTAGGATGACAAGAGATGTTAAAAGAATCCTACAAAAATTTTAGTCATCATAAAAATGCCTCTTGAGCAATTATAAACATATCTGAAATGGGAGAATAGGAAGTCTCACAAAAAAAAAAAAAAAAAAAAAAACAGAAAGTCTCAACAACAAAAAATATGCAAGATACAAAGAAGCTTCAAACCGAAATTTTAGAAATGAAAAAACTGAAAAAATTAAATGTTTCAAATTGAAAAATACAAAAACTGACATCAAACTTTAAATGGGTGGGTTTAATAAGGGACTGCAGCAGGCAGAAGAAAGGATCAGTGGTCTGGAGATGAAACAATATAAATTACAACAGAGAATAAATTACCTCAAAATATGAAAAAGTGCTTAAGAGATCTATGGGACTACTGCTGCTGCAGCTGCTAAGTCACTTCAGTCGTGTCCAACTCTGTGCGACCCATAGACGGCAGCCCACCAGGCTCTGCAGTCCCTGGGATTCTCCAGGCAAGAACACTAGAGTGGGGTGCCATTTCCTTCTCCAATGCATGAGAGTGAAAAGTGAAAGTGAAGTTGCTCAGTCATGTCCAACTCTTAGCAACCCCATGGACTGCAGCCCACCAGGCCCCTCCTTCCATGGGATTTTCCAGGCAAGAGTACTGGACTGGGGTGCCACTGCCTTCTCCATCTATGGGAAAATAACAAAAAAAATCTAACATTTGTGTCATCAGAGTTCCAGAACAGAAGAGAAAGAGGGTAGACTTTAAAAAACACTCACAGGAATAGTGGTTGAAAACTTCTTAAATGTGGCAAGAACACACACACACACACACACACACACACACACACACACACACCCCTATAGAATCCAGATACCGAGCAAAACCCAAACTCAAAGAAGTCTATACCAACACCCATCACAGTCAAGCTTAAAACAAAAGACAAAGAAAAAATTTTTGAAAGCAGCAAGAAAGAAATGACATTTTACCTATAGAGGAAAATCTATTTGAGTGACAGTGGATTTCTCATCAGAAATCCCTCCAGAGGCCATAGGGGAGCCATAGAACATTCTTCAAGTGTTGAAAAAGAAAAAGAACTATCAATCCGGAATACTATATTCAGAGAAAATTCTTCAGGAACTAAGAGAAAATCAGACATTTTCAGATAAAGGAAAACTAAGAGAATGTGTCTCTAACAGATCTACCCCCATCTCAAAAAAAAAAAAAAAGAAAAGAACTAAAGAAAGTTCTTTAGCCAGAAAGGCAATAATAAAAGAATAAACTTTGAATCTCAAGAAAGAAAAAAAACTAATATGATAAGGAAAAATATGGGCAAATACAGTAGACTTTCCTTCCTCTTTTGGGTTTTCTAAATTTAAGTCTGATAATAGAAACAAAAATTATAATGCATTAAATGTGGTTCTACATGGATGTAAAAGAAATATCTAATGGAGCTACACTATCAGCAAGGAAGAGTAAGGCATATAAATGGAGGTAAGTCTTTTTATACTTAATTTTATCTGGTAAGAGGATGGTGTCAAAGCAAACAGAAGAAAGGAATTTTTTTTTTTTTTAGAAGAAAGGTAAGAGTGGAAATCAACGGAATTCAAAACTGAAAATCAACAGATGAAACCAATGAAACAAAGGTCTGATTGTTTCAAAAGATCAATAAAATTGACAAAGTTTAAAAAACAAAAAAAGAGGCTTAAGGCTCCAGATAAATAAAATGCAACTATAAAATAATGAGACTGAATCAACTAACAAAGAAAAGACTGACAGGAAAAAGAGAGAAGGTATAAATTACTAATACCAGACGTCAGAAAGATAGTGAGCAGTTCTACTTGCACAAATTTGACACCTTAGAAAAAAATGGACCAATTTCTCAAAAAACACAATCTACCACAATCAATCCAATATGAAATAGATAATCTTAATAGATCTAAAGCAGTCAAGGGAATGACATTTATAAACTTAAACACTCCCACCTTTTCTCCCAACAAAGAAATTTTTAGATCCAAAACTAAAAATGCAATAAGACCATTTACAATTGCCAAAAAAGGCATACTTCATTATACATCTAATAAAACAGGCACAGCACTTAGGTGCCAAATATTTCAGAACTTCAGAATGAGACCATCTTTGGAAATATAATCATTTTAGATGGAATCATGTTCAGTTCAGTTCAGTTCAGTCGCTCAGTCGTGTCCGACTCTTTGCGTCCCCATGAATCGCAAGCACGCCAGGCCTCCCCGTCCATCACGAACTCCCGGAGTTCACTCAGACTCACGTCCATCGAGTCCGTGATGCCATCCAGCCATTTCATCCTGTGTCATCCCTTCCTCCTCCTGCCTCCAGTCCCTCCCAGCATCAGAGTCTTTTCCAATGAGTCAACTCTTCGCATGAGGTGGCCAAAGTACTGGAGTTTCAGCTTCAGCATCATTCCCTCCAAAGAAATCCCAGGGTAGGACAAGGTTATACCGGATCCCACGCTCCTGCTCTGTCGCTCAGTCGTGTCTGATGCTTTGCGACCCCACGGGCTATTAGCCTGCCAGGTTCCTTTCTCCATGGGGTTTCCCATGCAAGAATACTAGAGTGGATTGCCATTTCCTCCTCCAGGGGATTTTCCTTTTCCAGGGATCGAACCCGCATCTCCTGCATTGGCAGGCGGATTCACCACTGAGCCGTGTGGGAAGCCCCTACCCTGGATCAGGGTAAATAGTACAATGACTAAGATCTTTATAAGAACAGAGAAATTCGCACATGAATTCTGAGAGGTCACTAATCAAACCAGGAGGTACAACATGCATCTGTTCAGGCCTATTTCTTATGAAACAAAGCTCTGCATGTATTATTACAAAATGAAATCACGTTTGTGCATACTGTCCTGCAATTTATTGTTTTGCCTCTTGTTATTGACATTAGCCCAATGACACTACATATAAATGTATCCCATTAAAAAAACAAGCTGTTTCATAGTATGCTTTATACTGTAAATCATGACACCAGAACTGAGGCTGTTTATATTTCTGATTGTTTCCTATCTACCACTTATCACTCACTATTCCAGGTTAAGATAAGACAAAAGCACTGCAGGCATTGAATATAGAAACAGCTCGATCCAGGCAATAGCAGCACCTCAAATAAAAATACCTAAAATAATCAGCACAGAACTACTTCAAATAAATACTGAGTGAATGAAACAGTGACAAACTAATAGAAGCTTCCCTGGTGGCTCAGACAGTAAAGAATCCGCCTGCAATGTGGGAGACCTAGGTTCGATCCCTGGGTTGGGAAGCTCCCCTGCCGATGGGCATGGAAACCCATTCCACTATTCTTGCCTGGAGAATCCTGTGGACAGAGGAGCCCAGTTCATGGGGTTGCAAAGAGTCAGACACAACTGAGCGACTATGCACACAACAGAAGTTTAATTAAATCCTCCTTGTGCTGTGAGAGAGACTTAAGACTTAGGACTCCAGATAAATGAAATGAAACTATAAAATATAAGACTGAATCAACTTCAGAAGCTCACAAACATACTCACACACAGCATCACACCTTTATATAGTTATATACTGTGCGAACTGATGCCTGAAATTAGACAGACATCAACACTGACAATACAAAAACAGACCCTAGTACTTAATACTTTGGTGCGCCCAATAAAATTTTTAAAATCCCTCAGATTACTTAGCCTCCTAAGCACAGATTGCACTTTCACTAACACACTCAAATTAGGTATGCAAATCCTGTGCCATGCTATGCCTCTCCACCATATGTGACTAGTTACCATAGCAGTCAGCTTACGTGCATACTTCCCATAGCAACCTAGGAATCTTTACTGTACAGAGAGCAAAGCAAGACAGAATTGAAAGCAATTTCACAAGCAACATGAAATATAAACGTTGGCAATATCCCCTGAATCTTTTTTTAAAACTACATCACTTAGCATTGACTTTTAAATACCACAGCCTCTCGACGGTTCTCTTTTAGACTCTATCAGCAACTCTTTCCTATTGGAAAGGTAACACTCTTCGAGAAGATATATTATTTGGAGGCATAAAGGGGGTGTTTCCTCCAGGTTCATTCTAGGGAGTGGGTGAGTTGGCCTCCATCTACAGTGTAGGAGAATTATAACAAGGGATTAAGGAGACTAAAAGGTGCTCTCTGAATGCAACCTGCAGATTGAAGTTCCATATGGTGGTGTGATGCACTTGGCTTTTTCATTGGCTCACTCTGTTGTTGCAACTTCCTGCCTCAGACTTCAATGCTTGTACCAAACTGAGCTGGAATTTTCCCATGTCATGTTGGTCTTTTGAGAGCAGTCATTCAGCCAGTTATATTAATCTCATCTTTGATCTTTAATAGGAAGACTGCTTGTCCTTAAAAGGCCTCCAGATCCACTAGCATAAATATATACAGAGGAAGTATATTCATGAGAAACAGGATCCCAATGCTTCATTCATTTATTTCAGGCTTAATGCATGTACAGAATCAACCATACCCACCAACAAATCAAGCCTGAGCAGTGATCCTGGTATCGGCTCAAATTTACTTGTGAATGCCATGACCAAGGGGGTTCCCTGGTGGCTCAGCTGGTGAGGAATCCGCCTGCAATGCGAGAGACCTGGGTTTGACCCCTGGGTTGGGAAGATCCCCTGGAGAAGGGAAAGGCTACCCTCTCCAGTGTTCTGGCCTGGAGAATTCCATGGGCTGTATAGTCCATGAGGTCACAACTGAAAGACTTTCACTTCACTTCATTTCACCATGACCAAAGGCTGTCATTGTTAGAGTACTTATGTGTCAGGCACTGTGTTTGCTCTGTAGATCCATTATAATAAATCTTCACAACAGCCCTGTGAGGAATTGCAGACTACCTGCATTTCCTGGATGAGAGAACCCAGGCACAGAGCAGATACTTATCCCTTCCCCAAAGATTCCCAGGTGGCACTAGTGGCCTGCCTGCCAACACAGGAGACATGAGATACGGGTTCGTTCCCTCGGTCTGGACGATCCCTTGGAGGAGGGCATGGAAACCCACTCCAGTCTTCCTACCTGGAGAATCCCATGGACAGAGGAGCCTGGTGGCTACAGTCTATAGAGTTGCAAGGAGTTGAACATGACTGAAGAGATTTGGTACACACACACACACACACACACACACACACACACACAAAGCTACCTGACTAGAAAATACAGGGGTAGGATCAAAAGCCATGCTTATCAACTCTGAGAATCAACATCATTCCTTTATTCCCTGGAATATAGAGAAAAGAGAAAAGAGCTGAGGCTCAGAAGAAAGAGTCCAGGATGGGACCCAAAGCCATGCCCCAGGTTGATTGATGGTGGACAAGAATGTCAGGTAGAGAGTAAGACTCTGAGATGATCCTGAGTAGGTTGCAGAATGACATCATGTCTTTGGGAGATATCGTCCTCAGTTAAGCAGTGGCTCCATCCATGATTCTCCTGGATGCTTTACACATCATATATTGGGTCAGTCAAAAAGTTCGTTCTGGTTTTCCCATAATATCTTACAGAAAAATCCAAGCAAACTTTTTGTCCATCCCAATAATTAAAGTTTTGTGACAAAATACAATTTCTCTAATGCTGATCACAAACATAACAGAAAACTTTAGCTTTTACTTAGGTTTTCAGTATGTCAGTGTTACATCGCCTCAACTCTCCCCCACCACCACCAGCAGCACTTTTTTTGTTCTTCTAGCATTTGGAAATGTAGGTTGCTATCTATTTCAGAGCCAGAAGCTATAGCAGACAAGAGAAGAAGGCACAGTTTGCTTATCCGTGCATTCTTTGCCTGCAGAGAGATCCCCTTAGGAGAGGAAAGAGTCTACATGATCCGTAAAACAGTACTATGAAAAACAACCCCTTAAAAATTCAGTTTTGTCTTTAGCAAAATAAGCTTATACAATTTAACACTTGTTTCTAATAGTCCAAGACTCTCCTCAAAGAAAGTTTGTCATGGACTGTCGAGCTGGCTGGAAGGCGAGGGCTCCCACGTGCTGTGGCATCTGTGTGGGTCAGTTAGGAAGTGTGCCAGGAGTCTCTGGGCCTGACCTCAGCATGCTTGGCACAGGATGGGCAGACCAGTGTAGTTGATGGGCCATAGAAGAATTCACTAGTGGGATCTCAAACTCTTCCTTTGAAATGTGAAGTGGTTATGGATGAGATAGCAATCCAAGGATTTCCTATTCTGCACCCCTGGATTACAGATACCTATAGCCACTACCAATTCTTAAAGATATGGGCATACCAGACCATCTTACCTGCCTCCTGAGAAATCTGTATGCAGGTCAAGGAGCAACAGTTAGAAATGGACGTGGGAAAATGGTCTGGTTCCAAATTGGGAAAGGAATACGTCAAGGCTGTATATTGTCACCCTGCTTATTTAACTTATAGGCAGAGTACATCATGAGAAACGCTGGGTTGGATGAAGCACAAGCTGGAATCAAGATTGCCAGGGGAAATATCAATAACCTTAGATATGCAGATGACATCACCCTTATGGTAGAAAGCAAAGAGGAACTGAAGAGCCTCTTGACGAAAGTGAAAGAGAAGAATGAGAAAGCTGGCTTAAAACTCAACATTCAGAAAACTAAAATCATGGCATCTGGTCCCATCACTTCATGGCAAATAGATGGGGAAACAATGGAAACAGTAACAGACTTAATTTTCTTGGGCTCCAAAATGACTGCAGATGGTGACTGCAGCTATGAAATTAAAAGACGCTTGCTCCTTGGAAGAAAAGTTATGACCAACCTAGACAGCATATTAAAAAGCAGAGACATTAATTTGCCAACAAAGGTCCATCTAGTCAAAGCTATGTTTTTTCCAGTAGTCATGTTATGGATGTGAGAGTTGGACTGTGAAGAAGGCTGAGCGCCGAAGAATTGATGCTTTTGAACTGTGGTGTTGGAGAAGACTCTTGAGAGTCCCTTGGACTGCAAGGAGATCCAACCAGCCCATCCTAAAGGAAATCAGTCCTGAATATTCATTGGAAGGATTGATGCCGAAGCTGAAACTCCAATACTTTGGCCACCTGATGTGAAGAACTGACCGACTGGAAAAGACCCTGATGCTGGGAAAGACTGAAGGCAGGAGGAAAAGCAACAACAGAAGATGAAATGGTTGGAAGGAATCACTGACTTGATGAATATGAGTTTGAGCAAGCTCTGGGAGCTGGTGATGGACAGGGAGGCGTGCTGCAGTCCATGGGGTCACAAAGAGTCGGACACGACTGAGCGACTGAACTGAACTGAATAGCCACTACCACGATCAAGCCAAAACAAAAGTCCACGTCTCTTCGATGCTTTGGCCTGTCAGTGGCTCCCCACAGTCTGTGTCAGATCTAAGCTCCATAACATGATGCTTTAGAACCTCCCTGACTCAGCCGTTCTAGCCTCTCCAGCCTCAGTTTCTCCCACTGTCTTCACTGCCTTCTTTTTCTGAACACTGAGTTCCTTGCAGTTCTCTCCACAGTGTAAGTATGACGAACCGCAGTGTAAGAGTATTACAAGCACGGAGAAGAGGTGACAACCTGGGGCGAGTGGTGATGCTAAGCAGTGAGTGAGGCTGGCCAGACAGATGTGGCAGGTGAGGGGAGTATAGTTTCTCCTTTGCCCTTGGACGTGGGATATCTTTTTTTGGCGGGATCAACATTCTTCTGCTGACGGCTGTTCAGCAGCGAGTTGTAATTTTGGAGTCTGTGCAGAAGATGAGCGCAGGTCCTCCTTCTCTGCCATCTCGGTAACAGTTTCTCTGCACATATTACACTGTTTCTCATCTCTGAACATCGGCTCACGTTTGTCCCTCTGCTTCGGCAGACCTACTTCCCTACCCCACCCTCACCTGCCACATATGCCTGGCCAGCCTCACTCATTGGTTAGGACCACCACTCCCTCCAGGCTAAGTCACCTCTTCTCTGTGCTTGTGATCCTCTTACACTGCTCTTCACACTTACACTGTTGTATTACAACAGTATCTGCCCAGTCACTCAATTGTGTCTGACTCTTTGTGACCCTTTGGACTATAGCCCGCCAGGCTCCTCTGTCCATGGGATTCTCCAGGCAAGAATACCGGAGTGAATGGCCATTTCTTCCTCCAGGGGATCTTCCCAAACCAAGGATCAAACACATGTCTCCTGCACAGCAGATGAATTCTTCACCACTGACTCACTGGGGAATGTAGCAGTATGGAAAGATGCTATTTCCTTGGAAAGTCTCTTCCAGTGAAAGATCTGTTTTTTTTTTGGGGGGGGGGGGGGTTGTTTGTTTGTTTTAAAAAGGCATGCTTTGATAATCTCACTTCCTATGTAGATGGCCGGATGGGGCTGCTTCCTGGGATTCAAGCGGGGGGCGGGGTGGGGGGGGGGGTGCATGCAGAAGGAGAAAGGAGAAAAAGCTTTAAAAGAGGGAAATGAATATGAGGAAGCCAGCATCAGAGGCAGAGGCGGAGAGGACGTCACCAAGATAGTAGGAAAATCCACGATCTGAAATGTGTGACCCACTCACCGTGACTAGGCAGTTACTATTCAGCATAATCACTCAACTCTCAATTTGTTGATTGGAACCACAATTTGGAGGGGGGCAAACTGAGAAAGAGGTTCTGCTTTATATTTGCACTAATTTGGAGAGTGAAGAACAGTATCTGTTGATTAACAGTGGCGCTCTGGAGACTGAAAGAAATGAAAAGCAAGTCACAGAAACTTGCAGAAAGTTTGAGAGGTTTTGACTGTCTCGGGGTGTAGAACTGTGGTTCAAAGTTTGACAGTATCTCCAGAAGGAAAAAGATTTCCGCAATAGTTGCCTTATAAAATTATATGAATTTTTCTGCTTCACTGACCAGCCTGGGAAATTCCCTCCCTGCTATATTTCCAAGGCTATTTCACCTCGTGGCACATTGCAGCACTAGGTAAATCAATATTATGAATATTTGATATGAATTGGTGATTTAAAGTAAATGAACAAGAATTGCATCTTGAGAAATTTTCCTGGACCCTAGAGATAGTCAGAGATAGTCTGTTCATTTAGAAGAATGTGAGTTGTAAATTAAGAGCCTAAGCAAAACGAAATTAAGAAGGTCAATTTGCTGAAAAATTCATTTAAGGATTTTCAAAGCCATATATAAATGAGTCTTGGATTACCTGCCCCAGTGCTCACATCTATTAGTTGGGAGAAATGTAGGGAATGAATTATGATGGGATGTCTTCCACATGTGAGGAGATGAGATGCTGCTAAATAGCGCACCATCCCATATGGGGGACACAAGCCAGTTCCCTCTCTCACCTGGAGTTGAAAGCTCATTTGTGGCATTTTTTTTAACGCATCAAGCCCCAGCATAGCCACTGTCCCTGTAGGCATGACACTGGTGCTGTCTGTTACTCTTTCATTTTGCTGCAAGCAGCTTTCAATTTGTCCTGCCAGGCTGCACCTGTCTGGGGTGAACATAAGCTCTGTGTGGTCAAGGGTGACACCATGGGGATCACCAGCTCACTTTGGAGGACTGATATAACACCTTTGTGAACTGATTTGCACGTGTTCTGGCACCTGGAGTAGAGGGAACCTGATTTGATAGTAGGCTGACTTCAGTTTATCAAAGGTGTGAACAGAGGTCTGTCTCCTGAGGAGAAGCAAACAGGGATGCCTGGTACCGTTTTATTGTTCCCAATTCCATTCATCTGAAAACCTAATCTGGCCACTGAAAAACCTTAGAGTACAAATCGTTAAAAATCTTTATCTGAAACCAAACTGGACCAAGAATCTTGGTGGTGGTGGCCAGAGCCACCTGTACCTCCCACATCCCACTGACATTTATATATACATATTTTTTTTTTCTCTTAAGGAACATAGAAATCTTCTGCCTTTCCCTAGGGTCTCAGTTTTCTCATCTGCAAAACAGTCAAGGTTTTTGTTTTTGGTTTTTTTTGATTCACAGAACAGTTAATAATAATAGCTGTAGCTGCCATCTTTGGGGCATTCATTGGGTCTCAGAGGCTGCCTAGGTGGCTTCTACATAGGAGCTCTAATTCACACAACAGCCTTGCAAGAGAGCTACTCATAGACATAGAAAACAAAATTACAGTTACCAAAAGGGAAGAAGGGAAAAGGGATAAATTAGGAATTTGGGATTAACAATATAAACTACTATATATAAAAGAGACAAACAATAAGGACCTATTGCATAGCACAGATAACAATATTCAGTATCTTGTAATTATAGCCCATTATGGAAAAGAATCTGAAAAAGTTTTTATACACACACACAGTATAAAACTGAATCATTTTGCTGTGTACCACAAACACTGTAAAACAACTATACTCCAATTAAAAATTTTTCCTTAAATAAAAAGGAGAAAGCTATTCTTATCCTCACTTTACCAAGAAGGAAACTGAGGTCAATGAAGTGAGGTGTCTTTAAGATCCAATACTTTGGCCACCTGATACAAAGAGCTAACTCACTGGAAAAAGACCTTGATGCTGGGAAAGACTGAGGGCAGGAGGAGAAGTGGGGGACAGCAGATGAGATGGCTGGATGACATCACTGACTCAACGGACAAGAGTTTGAGCAAACTCTGAGAGACAGTGAATGACAGGGAAGCCTGGTGTGCTGCAGTCCATGGGGTCATAGAGTTGTACATGATTTAGCGACCAGACAACAATAGCAAGCAGTGATGCTGGAAATGGAATACAGAGTAAACATATTCTAAACCACTATGGCCAATTGCCTCAGAAGTAAATGCTATAATATGCATAAAAGCTTTTTGCAAACTGTAAATCAAAACCAAAAGTACTGTGGAAAGAGAGTTATTTTGGACTTCAATGGCCTATGTTCAAGTGTCAGGACCATTCTGTCATTGTATGGCCTTTGCCAAGCCACCAAACCTTCCAGAGCTTCAGTTTCTGCATTGTAAAATAAAGGTGTTGTTACCTATTAAATTACCTCTTATGTTGTTCTACTCATGTTCTACTCACCTGCAGAACTGGTGCTAAGAGCACGAAAGGTAATGAATGTGAAAGTGACTTGTAAACTGTAAAGTGCAAGCATGAGGTGCTGTTATTGAAGGAAACAGTCATAAATTAGGGCACTCAGGTCAATGGAGGCATTGAAAGTGGACAAAGACTCCCTCAGGCTTGTGTGTAATCCACTGCCTACTTTGCAGAGGAAACTATTTCACTTGAACAATTTCAGTATCCCAAGGCAAAGTGCCTTTTCCCACAGAGCTGCCCTTTTCCCACAGTGCTGGGGACTCATTTAGCAAAGCAAAAGGGCTCTCCTGAGAAGGATGGGGCGCCAAGCTGTCTACCCCCCAAAGACATGAGTCCTGTGAGAAGCAGCACCAGTAGGCTTGGGTAGGAAATCACATTTCATTTTTTCATCCAAGAAGAGGTCTAGATATGCCCAGCATGAAAGCTAACCAATAATACACATTCATAAGCTTGCATCTCAGATTTGTGGGACTGCTTTAGTGGGCAGATCCACAAAAATCCCCTGGGCAACGAGTCAGTAAATTCTGATCCTCAGGCTGACCAAGATAACATCTACAACAACCAGGCTGCACCTCTGACGCAGCCACTTCTGGCAATCGGCGGCGTACATGTGTAGGAGAGAACGATCATCCTGTTGTAGTCTCAGGTTAATGTCCATTACGCATTTTCTATGAAGATTTGCTAGTGTAACTATAGTGACACTTTTCTCAATGGGTTATGATCATTACTCTGGCAAAGAGGCATCTTTACCTTGAAATTTCACAGAAAAATCAGCTAGTACTCAGACGGCAGGGATTTACCTTGAACAAGACATTTCTGAAACTAGATTGAAAGAAGAAGGGGTGGATGATACTGCAGATAAATCTGTGGGCAAACAATCAAGTGGGAGATCGGACAGGTCAACTGCTAAGAATATTTTTTCTCCTCCTTTAAGACAGTCAAAACCATAAAAGTGGGCTTCCCTGGTGGCTCAGTGATAAAGAATTTGCCTGCCAGTGCAGGTTTGATCCGTGGGTTGGGAAGATTCCCTGGAGAAGGGAAT
This sequence comes from Budorcas taxicolor, assembly GCF_023091745.1. Lineage (NCBI taxonomy): Eukaryota > Metazoa > Chordata > Mammalia > Artiodactyla > Bovidae > Budorcas > Budorcas taxicolor. Next base: position 11,316,778 of record NC_068934.1, on the reverse strand, counting down.
GGCAAACCACGCCAGTATTTGTACCTGGAAAATCCTATGGATGAGGAACCTGATGGGCTACCGTCTGTGGGATTGCAAAAGAGTTGGACATAACTTAGAAACTAAACAACAACAATAGTCATAAAAGTGTGCATTGACACTAATATTACCACTAACAAATTCTGAATCCCTCTCTCAATCTTGAGCACTAGTACATACCAAGTAAATGTCTTATACATGAATTAATCATTCTAATAATCTAAACTGAGCCCTCATGACAACTAAGCTCAGAAATATTTCTGTATGATTTCATGATACTTCTCTATTAGTCAAGAGAATGTCCTCAAGACACATTCCAGAATTCAAAGCTTCCATATGGAAGACAGTGATTGAGGGGCATTATGCCATCCAGAAATTCTGTCTCTATTTATTATTCATGTAAGTATTGAATAATACTCTGTTTCACCTACACCAAGTACAGTGTCCAGCACCTATATCCTCACTGAGGATTTCTTGTTTTGAAACTGATGTGTCCTGTATAAAGTTAGGGGAAATTTTTCAGGTGTTTTGTTTTTTTTTTAATAAAAACCTTCAGTGAGTTATATCCCTTTCTTTTCCATAACTTTTCCATTTATCTCCATTCTCAGATTTAATTGATGTTAAATTCATATTGATTCTTTCACCAATATATCCAATAAACTGTATACCAGTTGTATTACATAAATATACTCATGTTCAAGAAACTCAGGCAAATTTACCAAAAAGCTAATAAAGATCCCTCACTTGCAATGAGACACTTCTCAAGCCATATATCTAATTTTGTAATTACGATTTGTGTTCATTTTCTTAAAGTTCTCCCTGGCAAATTATAGAGTTTGAATCCATAAAAATTGAATCCATATCTATAAAAACTTTACGTTTTAACAGTGGCAGGTACATGTACAGATAGAGGACCTGAGAATTATAGAGGTAAATGACTTGCCCAAGTTCTCCTCTTGAGTGGCAAAGTAATGAACCAAGTTGAGATCCTCTGCCTCTAAATCCAGGACTTTTAGAAAGCCATGATGCTCCCTTCTCTGATATGAAGAACATTGCCATATTGTATTCTCCAGAGCATTCATTCTCAGCATCACTGAAACCAACCTATTTCTCTCAAAAGTGGCCAGAAACTGACATATCTGTTGAGAGTCCATTACTCACCAGGCATTCTACGAGGTGCTTTGTGTGTGCGCATGTGCACACACACACACACTTGTACACACACACACACATCATTTATTTTGATTCACAAAACAACCTAGTAAAGGCATACAAAAGAGCAAAACATGGCTTGAACAGGACTGATACATATACACTACTATATAAAATAGATAACCAATGAGAACCTGTATAACACAGGGAACTCTAGTCAGTGGTCTGTGGTGATCTACATGGAAAAGAAATTTAAAAAGGGGCAGGGGGGCTATATGTATAGCTGATTCACTTTACTGTACAGCAGAAGCTAACACAACATTGTAAAGCATCTATACTCCAATACAAGTTTCAAAAAAAGGGGTGATTTGCTGAAAGCCTCATAATAGTAAGACCCTGAAGACTACGACTCTTCTACGAGATAAGGCCGGTTCTCCTTTTTGTGCCAAATCTAGACAAAGTAGTCACTTCACAGAAGAAATCATCTCTTGGGCTTCCAGTGCTTGTCAATAATGTTTTTTCTTTAGGGACACCAGGAAGCAAAACACCATCACCCAGTCCTCTTCAGATTCAAATGTCACAGGGGAGTATCTGAGATATATAACATCACTCAAACAATCCATTGACTGAAAAAGTGACCTTTCCATGCCTGTATCTCTAGCAATGTTCTGTCTCTTGGACAGGGGAGATAATCCTATAAAAACCTCCCCTTGCAAGCCAAACCTGCTGTTATCCCCAGATCCAGTGTTCTCACATCCCAGATAAGACAAGCCATCTAAATTACTCACTGGGCTTCCCAGGTGGTGCTAGTGGTAAAGAATTTGCCTGCCAACGCGGGAGATATAGAGATGCGGGTTCTATCTGTGGGATGGGAAGATCCCCTGGAGGAGGAAACAGCAACCCATTCCAGTATTCTTGCCTGGAGAATCCCCACGGACAGAGAATCCTGGCAGGCTACAGTCCTGAGGTCCCAAAGAGTCAGAGACAACTGAAGCAGCTTAGCACGCATTGCCAAGGAACAGACTTCAATTTAATAGGAAAGCTTGGATAATCAAGTTACGGTCTCACTGGAGACATTAGAAATGGTGACAGCGCATGCCTAGACCGGCCAAATGTCTTTGTAGCCCAGGAACTGAAAGCAGCAGCTGGTGAATTCCACACCTCAAGGTTAATCACACTGGGTGTGCCCCACAGCCAAGGGAGGATTCCTGAGAATAGCTGTAGGACCACTGCTGTGTGGCATGTAGCCCCCACTTACCTCTAGAGCCCAATATTTCTAAGGAACCCCACCCCGGATCAGACCTGCACAGTCTTTCTTGGAGCTTTATAAATCTGCTACAAGGGTGGGCTCTTAGTCTTCTCCCAAGAGAAATCATTCTCAGGAAAGCTGGAAACAGAGTTGCCAAAAGAAAAATCCTTCCAACTGGGTATAGGCCCCCGCCCATTGTGGAATTAAAAGCATCAGCGTCCACAGGAATTTACATATGTGGTTCAGAACAAAAACTAAATACTACAGCAATGAAAACAATTCTACGAGCACTGAAAATACCAGCAGGCCTCCCTTCCAACCCCCTTCCTCCAAGATTAAAATCTGAGATGTTCAGAACCATTAGAGGGATTCAAGCTGATTCTAATATAAAACAAGAAGCAATGCAATCTATTCATTTCCAATAGTCTCTCTATAACAGTCTTGGTTCACAGTGATCCTTACCTTTCAAGGGAAATATAGTTACAGCCTCATGACTGGTCTCTCTTTCCAGTTTCCTTCTCCTCCAGTCCACCTTCTACATTGCTGCTGGAGTATTTTTCTAAAGTGCACAGATAACCATGCCTTGCCCCTCTCAGAATCTGTGGGCTTTTTATTGCTTGGTGCATACAGTACAGAAATCCTGGTCTCATGGACAATGCTCTTCACCATCTTCTCTAAACTCACTTTCTCACCCTGATGCACCTTAGAGTCCAGTCTCATACCTAATATCGCCAAGACACACCATACTTGATTATATCTCTGTCCAGTGGATCTTCACTTCTGTTCCTAAGGAGGCCTATTCAACTTTTAAGCATGGAGAATTGCGATTCATCCATCAGTGTGTGTGTATATATGTGCGTGTTAGTCACCCAGTCATGTCTGACTCTTTGCAACCCTATGGACTGTAGACCACCAGGCTCCTCTGTCCATGGAATTCTCCAAGCAAAAATACTGGAGTGGGGTAGTCATTCCCTTCTCCAGGGAATCTTCCTGACTCAGGAATTGAACCCGGGTCTCCTGCATTGCAGGCATATTTATTACCATCTGAACCACCAGGAGCCCTCATCTCTCAGACCCAACTCAAATATCTTTTTTATTTGAGGAACTGAACCCCATCCCATTACTCCATGATGAATCATTCTTGCCTTTCCACTGGGATTCCATAGATTGGCACACAAAACTATGGAGATACATGATGATGCATTTGTAAGTATCACTCAAATGAGTATTTTCTCCAATACACTATGAATTTAGCAAGAGCTGAATTCTTTTTTATTCCACTTTATATTACTCCAGGTATTTGGCATGGAGTGTGTGTGTGCGTGCTCAGCTGTGTCCAACTCTATGCAACCCCATGCAGACCACCTGGCTCCTCTGTCCATGGAATTTTCTAGACAAAAATACTGGAGTGGATTGCTATTTTCACCTCCAGGGGATCTTCCCAACCGAGGGATCAAACCCGTGTCTTCTGTGTCTTCTGCGCTGGCAGGCCGATTCTTACCACTACACCACCTGGGAAGCCCACACTTAGCATGGAGTAGACAGACTACAAATCTAGGTAGATTATAAAAGAATGCATGAATAAGCAATGAACAGACATAATAGAATATAAGCAAAAGCAGGAAAAAGCATCAAATATGACACAAGGGAATATAGTATAAATTAGTGCCTTTAAATCTTTTTATATAATGATAATCATTTTTCCAAAGTAATTCATCTGCGTGCTATACCATAATTCTATTTCATAGCAGAAAGAACGATGGGCAACTTTTTTTTTTTTAATCCAGAGCAGGTAATTTTACTTACTGCACACTCATGGTCCATTAATATATAGAACTCTAACAATAGCCTATACCAGGGCTCAGATAAAGCAGAGACAGAAAATGTTTTAGATAAAGTATAGACAGTAAATATTGTAGGCTTTGCAGGTTCCGTGGTCCCTGTCATTTATCCTTATAGTGTGGAAGAACAAACAGATCATACGTAATTAAATGGACATGGAATGTGCTAATAAAAATTCATGGGCACTGACATTTGAATGTTTTATCATTTTGGGGGTTCACGATATTTTTTTGTTGTTTTCCAGCTTAGTTAAAAATCTTAAAAATATAATGTATGAAGTGAATTGCACAAAAACAGACAAAATTTGGCCCATGGGCTATATGCCAAACTACCATTTATTAAAAATAATAATAAAAATTTTTAAAATTTGGTTCAAATGTTAGTTGTTGTTTTGTGGCACTCTTTCCCAATATAAAGGATTCTTTATCACTCAAAATAATAAACGCTTAAGCATTGCAAAGAGTCTGAAACATGAAATAAACAGCAAGATGAATGATTTGCCATGTTCACCATAAAGCGTTAAGCAGTTTATCAGTGTATGCACACTCCAGGATGGAAAATGCTGGTAATTTTTTTTTTTTTCTTCTCAAATTAAGAGAGGCCAAAAGCAGCCTGTGGATAGACTTTCACCAACAGATGGGCCGATTAACCTATGTTGATTGTATGACTCTTTGATGAAAAATTCACAGTGTCCTATAAAACATACTCATTGCCATACATAACTGGGTGTTCTTGCTGAGAGGCGCCACATAACGGTATCACAATCAATATTTTACCAAAGAAAATTCTGAGAGAATGAATCATTTTGGAGAATAATTTCCATTGCCTTCTGGAAGATGTGGCCCATAGGCAGCAACTGCGTTGCTGCAATTCAACCCTGTCAGCGGTCAGATCAAGTCTCCTCTGGGAAGATCCGAAGCACTGTACATGGCAGAGAGCTTTCCAGTCATTTCTCAGTTAATTAGACGCTCTAGCCTCTCCCCCCACTCGCAGTGGTGCTGAGATGGCATTTCAAAAATGGGGAAATTGAGGCATCTATTATCTACAGAAAGTGGCTGATAAGATTAGTAAATGATAATGCGAAGGAGGGGCAACGCTCTTTTGTAAAGCAGACTAATGGGCAAGGAGCATAAATAATTAATTAGATAGGGACTGTGAAAGTATTTTAAATGCAAGAAAGCACCAGCTCAGTTATTAAAGTCTGTTTAGTTATTTTCCCAAAATTTCTACTCCCCCCAAAAGTTTCTAATGAAACTTCAGGGGCCATTTTTATCTTCATTTCATATGAGAAAATGAATGCTGTGGAGTTTAAAGAAACGGTCAGGCTAAAATGGCAGGGCCACGCTGGCTTTCCAGGAATTCAGTGTGGCTGAGATGTGACGATGGTGGTGCTTCTAAACTGCATGACATTTTCTTGAGGAAAGAGAAGGACTGGCCCTCAGAAACCTTGCCATATGTCTGGACTTTTCAGAAACACAAAGAACATGGGAGAAATGCTGTCACCACAATTATATTTTCAAGGGAACAAATGGGTACAAACAAACCCTGGCATTTGCTTCTTTGTCAAAATTCCTCCAACTCGGTTGAGCCATACTACTTATGAACTGACACACTGTGTGTGTAGTTATCTCAATTCCCTTGTGAGATACTGAAACTTTGGAAGATAGATACCATGTTTAAAAAATGCTTTTGATGCATCAATTTCTTCATCTGAAAATGGCAGTATAAATGTAGCTACTTTATTAGCTGTGTGAAGATTATCTAAGAATGCACATGAAACATTTCTTAGTATACAGCAAGAGTTCCACACATGTAAGCTCTAGTTAAAAGTGCTCAGCAAATATTTGTTGAATAAAGAACTGATGAAAGAAGGAGTAAATGAATTCATAAACAAATCGCACTGCAGCATCTGATTACTGTAGAGAGTGCACACATTTTCACTGATTCTGAGGAATCTGCTACGGAAGGCCATAAAGTCCTTAAGATAAGCACTAGATATTAGAGGAAGTTCATTTCCTATTACCTTCATATTTCTCCACTCCAGACACCCCAGCTTGGCCAGTCTGCTTCTTGAAAATGCCAGGCACTTTACTGCAGCCATGAAACTAAAAGATGCTTGCTCCTTGGAAGAAAAGCTATGATAAACCTACACATCATATTAAAAAGCAGAGACACGACTTTGCTGACAAAGGTCCATCTAGTCAAAGCTCTGGTTTTTCCAGTAATCATGTATGGATGTGAATGTTGGACTCTAAAGAAAGCTGAGCACAGAAAAATTGATGCTTTTGAACTGTGGTGTTGGAGAAGACTCTTGAGAGTCCCTTGAACAACAAGGAGAACCAGTCAATCCTAAAAGAAATCAGTCCTGAATATTCACTGGGAGGACTGACGCTGAAGCTGAAGCTCCAAGACTTTGGCCACTTGATGTGAAGAACTGACTCACTGGAAAAGACCCTGATGCTGGGAAAGACTGAAGACAAGAGGAGAAGGGGGTGACAGAGGATGAGATTGTTGGATGACATCACTGACTCAATGGACATGAGTCTGAGCAAGCTCCGGGAGTTGATGATGGACAGGGAAGCTGGCATGCTGCAGTCCATGGAGCGGTAAAGGGTCAGACACGACTAAGCTACTGAACTGAACTAACCTAAGCCTTTTCACTCGCTACTCTCTCTGCCTTCCTCTGGGTATTACATGTTGGTTCTCTCACCTGCTGAAGTTACTTACTTTCTCACAGAGACCTTCCTGACCATCCTATTTAAAATCGTACCCTCTCTGCCACGTATACATACACTTCCTATTCCCCTACTCTGCTCTGTTTTCTCTGTAGCATATATCATCACCTGATAACAAAACACATTCCTTATTTATTTTCATTTGGAATGCAAGCTCCATTATGTTTGGGATTCTGGCCAGTTTTGTTCACAGTTTTAGAAGAAAAACTTTTAGAACAATGTCTGGCACACAGTAGGTGCTCAAGGATATTTGCTGAAGAAATGAATGAACCACCTGCATGCATGCTAAATCGCTTCTGTCCTGTCCTACTCTTTGCGACCCTATGGACTGTAGCCCCCCGGGCTCCTTTGGCCATGGGATTCTCAAGGCAAGAATACTGGAGTGGGTTGCCATGCCCTCTTCCAGGGGATCTTTTTTTACCACTAGGACCATCTGGGAAGCCCAAATGACCCATATAAACTTACAAATACACCACAAGGAACAAAGGTAGCCTGGCTCTGCTCATTCATTACAAACATATTGATTGGCAGGGATTGTGAAAAGCACTGGAGTGAGTTATAAAGATGAGTAAGACAGTTTCTGTATGGGGGATAGAATTAACAAGCTGGCATCATGGGTTTCAACAGCACTACTTCCTTCTTGCCCAAAACTCAGCTCCTGCTCCCTGCCCCACTCACCCCTAGCAAATCTAAAAGCCTAGCAATCCTAAGAGCCAAACACCCTGCAGGCAGAACAGCATCCTAGCAAGAGCAACACTGACTTCAAGCTGTGCTCTTTTCTGCTTACATCTTCACCAATCCGGGCAGCTGGTAAACATTAAATGAGGTCCCACAAGGTCCTTACTCTTTGCTAGGTACAGCGGGCACACTGAACATTTGAGGAATAGTTGCTGATTTTCACAGGAGAGGGAACAATATTAAAATTATGAACAGGTAACTAACAAAAAAAAAAATTTCCAATAACTACAAAAGGTTTGATTCCAGATAGTAAGTATGATCAGACTTGCAAGGAAGGGAAGAGAAATCTCCCGTTGTGAGATGATTCACAAGATGTGAGGCTTCATTCTTGAAGAGCCTGTTTCTATGAAATTAGAAGAAAGAAAATGTCCCAATCCTTATGTCCCATTACTAAGCAATATGGCATCCTGCCTAAGTCTTCATATAATCCTCATGACAACTCAGCAAACTTGGCCATATCATTCCCATTTCTTATAGAAAAATTGAGGCTCAGAGAGATCATACTACTTGCCAAAGGGACTGCAGAGTGCCCGGATGTCAATGGCCATGTTCTGAGAACCACAGAGGACTGTGTGTGGCCGTGGACCAAACGGTGTGGCTGAGACTTAAGCGTTGCAACATTCAAAGGTGACCATTAGCAGATACCCACAGTGCATGTGGCAGCTCTGGAGGGCTCTGGGGGCAGCAGGGGGCTTCCCCCTCAACCACACCTCCTGTATTATAAGGACTCAGGTTCTCCTTCAGACACCTTGTTTCTATCGAAAATGACCTTGATTGTGGGCTGTTGACATTTGGAATCTTTAAAACCATGATGAAAAACCAACGCGGGTGTGAGAAATACCCTTTAAAACCCGTAAATTAACTTACTTCATCATTTATTCATCTTGGTTTAATCTTCCAAGACTGTGAGGCAGTCCTCCAATAACAAACAATCATCGGTGGAGAGGAATGAGCTCAAGCTCTGGGTACAGCGCTCTGTGGCCTTTGAACGTCCCCAAAGAGACAGGGTGACGCAGCGCCCAGCTCACTCAACCTCAGGTCCAGGCAGAAGTCCTGAGATGGAATCCCAGCTTGACATTCACACACTGAGAGCCCTGGGGCAAAAGCCACCTACTGCATTCATGCTTGTCCAGGGAAGAGGCGAAGGGGGACAGTGAAGGTACAGTTTCTTCAAATTCTCACGGCCTGAGCTAGACACACTCAGGGGAGGCTTCTACAAACTGTAAGGGCCTTGCCACTTTTCCATCAGGCTCTTGACCTGATCAGACCCTTTGCAACTAAACTCTTTCTCCTGAAAGAGTCATCATCTCTGAGGAATGTGCTATTTAAAAAGCCACTACAAAAAAACAAAAGCAATTAAATCCAGAAATGCAATAAACTGTGATAAAGGTGTGTTCTTTGACTCCCGCTGGTGTTTATATTGCGATTTCTCTTCTGCCTGTCAGACTCATTTCAGACTCCTATAATTACTGAGGGCAACCATCTCATCCAAAGACATCCTTCCAGTTTAGTCTGTTTGAATTAGCAGGTGATTTCAGCAACTTCTGTTCAGCATCCTTATTATTTCAAATCACATTATAAACCAGCAGGATGCAAAATTATACTGACTCATATAGTGTTTCAATTACTGTCTTTTCCATAGACATGCAGGCAGCCTCACTCGTTCACCCTCTTCATCAGTTACAGGGTGTTTCTTTCCCTTCTTTCACTTCCTCTAAAATCTGCTTTGTTACCCTGCCTTGCCTGAGATCTTCTCCAGCCCTTTGCTCATCTCTTAGCTTCTCCCTCCAACCAGGAAAATACATGATTTGACTTATAGCATGCATCCTCAGTGTTCAGTTTTCTGTGTTTTGACTTTTTTTTTGTTTTTTGAGGTTTTGATTTTGGTTTTTGATCCTTGGCACACATCTTAGTTTAACTTCTGCTAACATCTTCCAGTATTTGACATCTAGAATTCATTCTGCATGGAGAGCCTTGCTAAAGTGTAAGAGATGGAGTAGGGAGACTCTTGGAGTCAAGATATACAACTCATCCCCATCGCACGGCTTGCAGGCCTCCGCAAACAAATAACTGCAACTTCCTTTTAAAATTGTTCTTCAGTTTGAGAAACACTTTTTTTTTTCTCCTAAGCTATAACATCTTTACCTTTATGAACTTTCACATTTATGTTTTAGTTAGAGAGCCCAGTCCGACTGGGGGCCTCAATGAGGGGCTCAGAAATAGTGCTTTTTTCAGTTGTATATGACATGGTCAAGAAACAGGTTATAGAAACACACGGCTACTGTCCCTGCCGTGTCCTAAGCTGTCAAGTCCTCTCCTCAGGACCCCTTCTGCAGCTACCTCCAGCCTCAGCTTCCACTGGCTCTTCTTCTACATAGCAGTCAGAGTGATCTTTCCAAGAGAAAGGCTTATATTTCCTGTTTTCTATTCAAAATCATTCAATATTTCCTCTTTTATGATACAGTCCAAGCCTGAATATTCAGTGGAGAATGGAAATAGAAAGTCTTTCTAAAAATACTTCTCTGTAGGACATGGGGAGACTGGATGGAAAACTATTAACAAAACTCAATTTGTTGACTAATATAGTCCACATCCTTTACAGAAAACCATCTACTTAATCTTTTAATAATTTCACAGGGTATTAATAACCCCACTGACAGATAAGGAAAATGGGGGTGATCATATGAATGATAGATAAGTTGACCAAAATTACTTAGTGAGTAATGCAGTCAAGATTCAAGCCAAATTTTCCTTGTGTTAAAGGTTCAGCTCCTCCCACCACACCGCGTTAGAGGGGGCATGACAGAGTGAGTAGAAAAAAAGGATGAACTAGATAGCAAAGTGTTTAAAATCATAAAGAAAAACAAATGGGAATTGACCTCAACTGAAAGCCAGCTAAGAAACAAGCTAAGAAAAACTAAGAATTTTTATGCATGTCAGATGTATTTCAAATATGATTTCACAGAGGGATTTAAAACTCTGAGAAATGTTCAGACTTGACTCAACAGCAAATAGAGAAACATGGATAGACTGTAAGTTTAGAAAGGTGGCACTGACTGATCAAAGCACAATTTTGGGGAGAGAAATCTGGATATAGTAGATGTCATTTCTATCTTAGGTGTTAGGAAAAGGAGCGTGCCAGGACAAGCATGTGCCTGCATGCTGGCACTCTCTGCAGTCCGTGGACTGTAGCCCGCCAGGCTCCTCTGTCCATGGGATTCTCCAGGCAAGAGTACCGGAGTGGGTTGCCATTTCCTCCTCCATGGGATCTTCCTGACCCAGGGATCAAACCCATGTCTTCTGCATCCCCTGCATTGGCAGGCAGATTCTTTACAACTGTGCCACCTGGGAAGCACCAGGACAAGAGCCTAAGACAAAGCTGTGGGACTAGGAGACACTGACAGGAGTGCTGGGGAGACGACAATCCAGGCTGCAACTAAGTACAGATAAGCACGAAGGCTCAGACAGAGCCGGGCCAGAAGAACAGACCAAGAGACTTCGGCAAAGACTTGAAAGCAAAGACAGGGCCAATTTCTTCTTTTGGTTGTGGGTTCATAGGATTTTATTTACTGTTATTCTTCAGAATCCAGAAAAAAATGCCATGTGTATGTTTCCGTATGCCTTAAGTACTTCAAACATTAAAACTGGGATAAAAAAATGTTGATAGATAAGGAGGCGGGGACATGGGAGGTGTTTTGTCATGGAAAGAGGGGGTGTTTGCAAAATTAAACATCCAGTTGCCATGCCAAGATGGAAAGCTGAAGAGAAGCATGGGTCTAAGAGGACCAGACAGTCAGGGGCAGGAGAGATGGAGCTCAGAGAGGTGTCACCAGGTGAGGGCTCTGGGTGTGGGGCTCTCCTTGGAGTTGCCAAGATGTTCTATGTAGGTGCTCTGTGTGGTGCTCAGTACCCTGGGTTCTGAAAACTATCCTGTCATTTTTTTTATATCATTCATGACAAATGATGGAAGAAGCTACTGAAGACAGGGAGATAAGTTAGGATGCCTTTATAACGTTTAACGTGTTGAGGCCAGGCCTAGAATAGTTGATGAGACACTGGAAACAAGAAATAACCTGAAGGTTCTATTGTAAAGGGAGAAATAGCAATAAGTAATGATGGAAGCAAAGAGCACTTGTAGAAAAATCACATCAAAGGTTTTTCTTTGATTTTACTCTTCAGTAAAATCTTCCTGTTATTGATCTTTTCACATTCAATCTGCCAATGAAGCCACAGGAGTTCTCCTATAATGGAAGCAGTGAGGAGGAATGAGGATATGCAAGCAACAAAGCTAAGATGCAATAAAAACACCTCCATAACACTCGCATGGTGGGAAGTGGAAATGCGGCTCTAGCTGAGTACATTATCTCAGCAACACAATTTCAGCTCCACTGGTTACCAATGATTATTGGTAAAATAATCATTCATCAAGTTGCTATGTATTAGTGGGCTTCCCCGCTAACTCAGCTCGTAAAGAATCTGCCTGCAATGCAGGAGAACTTGGTTTGATTCCTGGACTGGGAAGATGCCCTGGAGAAGGGATAGGCCACCGATTCCAGTATTCTTGGGCTTCCCTGGTGGCTCAGGTAGTAAAGAATTTGCCTGCAATGAGGGAGACCTGGGTTCCATCCCTGGGTTGGGAAGCTCCCCTGGAGGAGGGCATGGCAGCACCCTCCAGTAATTCTTGTTTCAAGAAAACCTATGGACAGAGGAACCTGGCGGGCTACATTCCCTGGGGTCACAAAGAGTCGGACATAACTGAGCGACTGAGCACAGCACAGCCCAGATTGCTGAAAGATGATTCGGAGCAGTAGAAGAAATGGACTCTGCAAATGGTGAAACGGTCCCCTTATACAAATGCTGTAGGCAGAAAGGCCGTAGTGTCTATATTCATAACACCACAATGCGGCAAATATGCCAAGTCAATGGTGAGTCTAGCTGAATTTCTCTTCCACGGAGCTCCTTTTGAACTATCTCCCACCACCATCAGTGGTAGGAGATACAAATGCATTTTCATATAAGTCTGAGTAAAATAAAATTAGACAAGGAAAATAAATAAATTGCACGTGATACTGTCCTATATGTATCATTATTCTCAAATCATCACTGTCCTTCCTATGTGAGGAGTGTACCTCCCTGCCCTGTTCACACTGGGCTTGCCCATGTGATTTGTCTTGAAGAACAGAATGTGAGTAGCAGTGACATAGAGACTTTCAGACTCAAAGCTTCAAGACTCGTCAGGTAGTTCTCATTTTTGTTATGTTTTCCCTCTGCCTTAAGACGTTCTCATCAGAACAAAGGGGGTTGTTCTTTCAGACTGGATCACAGAATAATGACCCATGATAGATACACAAGGCAAATGAGACATACCCTTTGCTGTTATACCTTTACAGTTTGGGATAACTCTGACTGTACTGACAGAGACCATCATGAATTGTAAAGCCACTTCTACTTTACTCTTAGACATGGAGAGTCAGCTTGGTGTAATGGAAAGACCATGAGTGGGGCAGCTAAGCAGCCTGTGTTTCAATTCTATTTTAGTGACTTAACTATAGTTTCCCTTGGTCATTATTTAACCTCCCTGAGCCCTAGTTTCCTCTTCAGCCCAAAGTAAATAATGACCTTTCTTTGTGGAAGGGTTGTGAAGGATAAGGTGTTACATGTAACACACGTAGTACACACAGGTCCTCAATAATGCTAGTTAACTCAAAAGATGTATAAGATGTCACATGCCTTTATTACTTACAGAGAAAGTGATCACATTTTCCTAATTAAAATTTAAGACAAACAAATATAATCTTGTAACTCAGGGCTATATTAAGAATCAGAATTCATGTTGTCTAATTTATATGTCCAAAGAAAGGATCTGGATGCTAAGTCATCGACACTGCACTAAGGAAGCTTGCAATGAAGCTGGGTAACTGCTAATCATACAGAAACTATTAGTACAAAACATATGACACTATATATAATGTACAGATATCAAACATCAACTACACTAATAACATTAAGTACTTTTCATGTCAGGTATCATACTCAGTGATGCATCTTCTACCACCTGCATATTACAGATGAGGTCATTGTAGCTGAGAACAGAAAAGCCCAAGGTCATAGGCTAGGACCGAGGCTGCACACAAACCCAGGTCTGGCATTCTGCAAAGCTCTTAACCACTGCCTCCCTTCATTCACAGCACCCTTGGCTGCCCTGGTAGGAGGCAGCAAGCAGCAGTGAAACTTAACTACCCGGTGAGCTGGAGCAAGTCTCCTTCATGGAGGGAAAGTGCAGGAGCTCTCTACGATTTCAAGACTGGAGCATTCCCACCCTGGCTAACTGAAATTTTAACAACAGCTCTCAGCAACTTTTTGCTTGGCAGGTGGAGGAACGCAAAGGAACAAGCAGAAACTAATCTAAAAGGGAAAAAAAGGTCTGGAGGTGAGGTGGGAGAGTGAAGAACAGCATTCAGTTAATTTATCGAAGTTTTCCTTCCAGCTGAGAAGTGAACTCTTATCACCTTGTGAAATCAGGCAAAACAGAAACCTTCCCACACAAGTCCCAGGCGACTGCAATATGCACAGAACTCTCGCCCTTCATTACCTGTGGCATTAAGATCAGTCAGGAGAAGAAGCTGGCATGACTCAAACGCAGGGGTGCTCTGCCCACAGACTGTAAAACTATAAAAATGAGGGGAATTTGGTAATAAGTAAACATTTTAATTCCCACTCCAGTACTCTTGCCTGGAAAATCCCATGGATGGAGGAGCCTGGTGGGCTGCAGTCCATGGGGTCACGAAGAATCAGACACGACTGAGCGACTTCACTTTCAATTTTCACTTTCCACTTTCATGCATTGGAGAAGGAAATGGCAACCCACTCCAGTGTTCTTGCCTGGAGAATCCCAGGGACTGCGGAGCCTGGTGGGCTGCCGTCTATGGGGTCACACAGAGATGGACACGACTAAAGCGACTTAGCAGCAGCAGCAGCAAACATATTAATTAGCTTGTTTCTAGATTCCTGGAGAAAACCAATCAAACTTTCCCCTAGAACACATCTGCTTGTCAATTTATAAGATAATATTTAGCCTGGCTTCACTTCAAAAATTACCTCTGTTAATGAAATGCAACAACATTTGCAATAAATAGCAATACAATCAGGAATAAAACTTTCAGTATTTCCCAATCTTAAAAAATGAAAAATTTCAGAGCCCTTCAGCAGTTGAAATTCACACCATTAATTACAGGAAGTAGTTTCTCTCCCTCCTCTCTCTCTCTCTCTCTCTCTCTCTCTCTCTCTCTCTCTCTCTCTCTCTCTCCCCTTTCTCATTCCCTCCCTCTCTCGATCCACTCCCGGAATGACCCACCTCCCCTCCCAATTATTAAAAAAAGGAAGTACTTCACAGCATATTTTGAAGAACTGCAAAGGGGCCATGGTGCAAAAGGTCTCCTAAGAAAACTGTTTTCTAGAATGCATTTCTAGAAGCTGCACAGATGCAGAATTCTGATACTTCTGAATACCAAAGCAACACAGATGTACATATTCGCTTTCAACTCTTTAGAGGCTGACAGAAGAGGGAGGCATGAAGGCAATTCAGACCATTCAGAAAGGGCAAGCCAGAGACGAGACAAGTCTGGGGCTAAGGTGTATTTCTATCTTGCTATTTCTATGCTATATATTACAAATAGCTCCTGCTCCAAGGGCCTCTGGCTTCCCTGATAGCTCAGTTGGTAAAGAATCTGCCTGCAATGCAGGAGAGCCCAGTTCAATTCCTGGGTTGGGAAGATCCCCTGGAGAAGAAAAGGCTACCCACTCCAGTATTCTGGCCTGGAGAATTCTTTGGACTGTATAGTCCATGGGTTGCAAAGAGTTGGATGTGACTGAGCAAATTTCACTTTCCAAGGTCTTCACTAAACAGTGGACCTCCCCCAAGGTCTTCACTGAATAGAGTAAGAAACAGACAGGAAGGTATCACCTACAGTACATCATTTGATTCACCTCAAAAATAAACTGAGATACTTATCATTTTTACTTTGTATTTTTTGCAAATTGGATAAAGGGGTATCAGTTCAGTCGCTTAGTCGTGTCCGACTCTTTGCGACCCCATGAATTGCAGCACGCCAGGCCTCCCTGTCCATCACCAACTGAGGGAGTTCACTCAGACTCACGTCCATCGAGTCAGTGATGCCATCCAGCCATCTCATCCTGGGTCGTCCCCTTCTCCTCCTGCCCCAATCCCTCCCAGCATCAGGGTCTTTTCCAATGAATCAACTCTTTGCATGAGGTGGCCAAAGTACTGGAATTTCAGCTGTAGAATCATTCCTTCCAAAGAAATCCCAGGGCTGATCTTCAGAATGGACATAAAACCATTTAAAATCTCTTCCAAGATCACACAGCAAGTAAGTGAAAATGTCATGAATTTAAACTAACACCAAAGTCTGTGTTCTTTTTGCTTTACAGTGAAGAATTAAAGGAAAAAAAATTAAAATAACCTGTTCCTTGTCCCTGCATTGGGTCATTGACAATTTACTGTTCTATGAACTCAACACTGCCAAATTAAAGTCTATACTCTGCATTTCTAGCTGTCTTTACCACCTTGTTTAATAATTGATCCCCCTCCCGTATCTAAATGGAAGACAAATATCCATATGCAATTAAGTTTGCTCTCAGTGAAAAACACAATTGGTTGTAAAATGCAGTTTCACTGGACGCACAGCAACTAATGACACAGACACAGTGACTGCTTGCTCTCAGAGAGCTTGCAATTAAGTTTGGGAAACAGAGCATAAGCTCATTCAACAATTAAGGGCCTTTTATGAGCCAGATACTGTTCAAAACTTTCAAGAACTGCTGAAAAGGTATTTTGGTTAAACAATATGTGCCATAGACACAGGAGAAGCAACAATAATATGCGTCGTATGTTTGACATCGTCATCCAATCCCATGTATAAGGAGGGATTCTGGATTTCTCTTTGCCCCTTCCTTCCTTCCTTCCTTCCCTCCTCTCTTTCTCTCTCTCTTTTTTAATCTGTTTTAAACTCACACAAACTTACTCAAAACAAAAACTCCAGAGACAACTCAGAGAGAAAAGCTAATTAAATGAGTTTGTTTGTATGAGAAACTTTAACCTCTGGTTAGCACCAGCCTAATACCAAATGCTGCATTAATTGAGACACATCTTCTGTAAGGTTGATTTAGATTCTCAAGCAGCACATCTTTTTGGTCTTTTGGGTGGAAGTTCATTTTACAGGTAATAAAAAGAAATGTTTCTACAGTAGGAAAAACAAAAGCCTGGTTCTTCTAGAAATCTAGGAATGGCCTTTCTGTTCTTCCAAATGGTTATGAACTTTACAACAACATGAAACAAGGAAAACCTCAGGAACAGAGCAAGGCAGGGTACAGCAGATGGTGACCAATGATTCTCCCACAATGAAGTGGAGCAACAAATACAATTCAGTTCAGTTCAGTTCAGTCACTCAGTCGTGTCCGACTCTTTGCGACCCCGTGAATCACAGCACGCCAGGCCTCCCTGTCCATCACCAACTCCCGGAGTCTGTCCAAACCCATGTCCATCAAGTCGGTGAAGCCATCCAGCCATCTCATCCAGTCGTCCCCTTCTTCTCCTGCCCCCAATCCCTCCCAGCATCAGGGTCTTTTCCAATGAGTCAACTCTTCGCAGGAGGTGGCCAAAGTATTGGAGTTTCAGCCTCAGCATCAGTCCTTCCAACGAACACCCAGTACTGAATTCCTTTAGGAGGGGCTGGTTGGATCTCCTTGGAGTCCAAGGGACTCTCAAGAGTCTTCTCCAACACCTCAGTTCAAAAGCATCAATTCTTCGGTGCTCAGCTTTCTTCACAGTCCAACTCTCACATCCATACATGACCACGGGAAAAACCATAGCCTTGACTAGATGGACCTTTGTTGGCAAAGTAATGTCTCTGCTTTTAAATATGCCACCTAGGTTGGTCATAACTTTCCTTCCAAGGAGTAAGTATCTTTTAATTTCATGGCTGCAATCACCATCTGCAGTGATTTTGGAGCCACCCAAAATAAAGTCTGACACTGTTTCCACTGTTTCCCCATCTATTTCCCATGAAGTGATGGGACCATATATAATGAAGCTACATAATTTTTTATTCAACAGATGGATGATGCAACAATTCTTAGGCCTGAAATGCACCATCAATAAGTAATCATACATCATGGAATCAGTGATATACACCGTCTGATTCTAATTATGAACCACTGACTATATTATTTATGTTATTTACTGACTTATGATTGAAACCCAAATAGTCTGCAGAGAGCGAATTTCTTAAGCTTACAAAACTGCTGAAGTCCAACACTACAGATAGTAATTTCCCCTCCTCTGGATTATATCCATGGCATTTAACACAAGTGATTAAACTGCTAATAGCAGTTTTGCTCAGCAACTTCCACCAGCTTTTACTGTCTGTATCCCAAAGCCTCATTGGTGCCAGGGGATACCATCGAAAGATGAAGTGCAAGAACAGTATGGTGAATGTAAGGCATATATTGTGCCTAATTGGAAGGTTGAACTGTGCTTTTTAATGAGCAAAAGTCATACTTTCTGAAATGAACTAGAGTAGGATTTTATCAATTTGTTCTCATTGAACCCATTTTCCCAGGGAAGATGACTGAAAGCCTTCTCTACTTAGATCCACTGCGATGAAAAAAAGAGAGTGTGATTGATTTTCCACTATGTCACTGAGTGCTCACGCCCCCACCTCCTCTTTCTCAGCAAGTTGAAGCTACTGAACTTACGGAGCTAATGAATTCATGTCAGTGGGCAGAGGCAGCTGAAACTCAATGCCTGTTCAACGTCTAAGCTTCACTACAGCAGAATCTCTATTTACTGTTTATAGGATAATAAATGTGAATAAAATGGAATGACAACCAGCATTCATCTCATCTTTACTACATGCCAGGCACTGCTCTAAATCTTTTACACCCATGCTACAAAGGAGGGACTTAGATCACACGAGGTTTGCACATGGACACTATCAACTCTCAGCATATTGGTTTGCTTGTCTGAGGCCCACTTTGCTCATCTTCAAAAGGAGACTGGTTATACTTACCTTAGTGGGTTGTTATGAAATCAAACTAAGATAATGGAGGGTTGATTCGGGTCCAGAAGCAGCAAACCCTTGTGGTCTCCTGAGTTAAAGCTCATCTTAGAGGCAATAAAAATAACTTTTGTGTTTCACGCAGGACAAACTTCAGGTTCTTCCAGAAGTCAGGGGCTTCTCTGGACTCACAAACGGCTATGGTCTTCTCAGAAACAACGTGCACAAAGCCACATACTTTTTCGTCAAGTAGGGTGTAAAAGGAAAGGGCTGACTTTTAATTTCAGCCCTTATCAATTGCTAATTTCACATTTTACTTTGCTTATAAAACAGTATACGTACAGATTGAAGGGAACATCTTTTGGCAGAAAATAATAAATACACCTCTCTGAAAAGAAATGGCATTAGATATTCCTAAAATCTCTAATTTTAGGGATGTCTTTATAGAGGGCCATGGAAACATTTTAATGTCTGTGTTTTGGTTTTAAGTTTTAATTCAATTTTGTTACAATATTCTTTCCTTTATATGTTTTGGTTTTGTTGGCCAAGAGGCCCGTGGGATCTCAGATCCCAGACCTGGGATCGAACCCATATCCCCCTGCATTGAAAGGTGAAATTTCAACCACTGGACTGCCGAGGAAGTTCCAACATTTCCAGTAAAATTAAACAACTGTTTTAAATAGCAGTTTTTGCTTCAAACATAATTGTCCAACAGATAATATTTGCTCATATGTGATAAGGAAAACAAATCAATACCTTTAGTAGTTTCAAACTAAAAGTTTGAACTACAAATCTATTCTGAGAACTTCATAAAGCTAAACAAAGACAAAGGTTAACTGCACACCGCAGCCCACTCATAAGCCCCCACCCACTGAGGCAGATCTTTTCCCATCTGGGTAAATTTTTGCCTTTTTTTTTTTTTTTCTCTTTGTTCATAGGCAACCTTTAATGTAAACAGCTCTTCTCTCTGCTATTTTTTATTACCAATGCTATAAATTCCTCTAATTTTCTTTGCCAGTTGGACAACCTTTGGAAACCTCCCCAGCGTCTTTTTCAGCTCCTACCACACAGCTGGACCTGGAATGAGCACACTGGAGGAAAAAGGGATGGTGACATAAGGAGAGAGCTAAGCTTTCCGGAAAGACAGCTTTGGAGGGAAGAGAGGCCAAATGTAAGGAATGCCCATGAAGCCCTGTCAGTCATGAGCTGGGTGACAAACATTTTTTGGAGGAATAAACAGAAACTGTAAGCTCACGGGTGAGCTGTTCTAATAACACTGTATGAGTCTGGAGTGCAGGAAAACACGACCACCAAGGATTAAAGCCCCCCTTTTATTTTCAGAAGAAAACAAAAGGATTATATATTAAAGAATTTTTTTTAGCCCAGCATTTCCTAAATTATATTCATGGAACGCTGGTGCCCTGATGGGGAAATTTAGGGGAAAAATGTCTGCTTTCAAATAATTTTAGAAAATGTTAATATTTTACACAGCAGACCTTTGCATTGACTTCAATATACTAATATGTAATGTGCATCTCTAAGATGGGGATACTGCATGGAGAGTTCCCAAACTTATTAAAAAGTTAGGACTGCTTTTCCATTTAAAAATGAAACCTGAAGACACCCTTGCTTGTTCCATGGAACATTATTTAGAAAACATTGTCTCGTATTGACTCTGGGCTATTTATTATATATATTCTATTTATTCTATATGTAGAGTCAGAATTCCCAGAGGGCAGAGATCTTTTATTTTGGTTAGTAATCCCTCTGTCCTCAGGCCTAACATAAAGATAACAGTCAGTAAGTATCCACAGAGTTAGTGTTTACAGCTCCACCTCTGGTGGTAGGTGGCCACATTCTAATCTTTCTGAGTTAGCTATCTGACAAGTGTGAATTTACCTAATTTATTTAAATTTTGAAGGCTCTAGCTTCTCATGGATAAAATGGGGACAGAAATAGCATTTTCTTCAGAGATAAGCATTTAATTGGAAGCAATTTATGTAATGCGTATAAAGAGCTTATAGCACAATAACCCACAGCTGGAAATTCTACAATAAATGCTATCTTTATTGTAGTTGTTATTATGAATACATAATAATTTGTTTTAGTACATACAGTTTTTCAGCACCAAAACCTCTCTGGGAAACAGTCATCTGTTTCAAAGGCTATTATGTTGAATGCATGTTTAACGTTATCTAATCAGTGGATAAAAATACAATAATAAGGTGGTTATAGGAGTCACAATGAAGAGTAGTTTTGTTGATGTCTGGTTACCTCTTCTTCCATTTACACTGGAAAAATATAAAACTGAGTAACAAAAACTCAAACAACTGTTTATTTTTCTAGGCCCCCAAAACATCTCTGCTGCTAAAATAGAATCAAGTATTACAGTTTGGCTGTACAGACTAAGTATAAAGAAAACAGAGGAGAAGGAACTCTGAACTCAGAAATCCAGCTCTTAGTTTTTCCTTCACTGACTCACCCTGAGGCAATCACACAGTATCTCTAAGCACATTTTTCTCATTATCTCTATAAAATATGGATGATTTTTACAGGATTTCTATAAGGGAATTGCTAATTAATAATTATAGTAGGAAGCTGGAAAATACAGGTTATATTAGTCATAGATTTTAATTCTGCGTGGGTTTTGTTGTTAGGAAACTGCTGGAGCTGGAGTGGGGGGAATCAATATTAACTGATGTGCCGGTCATTCAAATTCCACCACAAAGATCTCAGACAAGGAACAGGATTCAGTCTTTGTTTAATAAACTAGAAAACTAGCTTCCAGAAAAATTAAGAAAGTAGTTCAAGAACACGCAGACAGTAAAATCAGAATTTAGAATATTGGATGGACTTCAAACCCCTGTCTTTTCATTATACTCTTAACATTCCTTATCATTACTCTCTTCATTCATTTCTCTAACACTTGCTCTACACCAGGGATTACCTTAATCTGAGGTTATTCAAAAATAAGTTAGACACAAAGAAAATTAAAACCACAATGAGGTATCACCTCACACATTTTAGAATGGCTGTCAACTAAAAGACAAGAGATGAGAATTGTAGGCATGGGCATGGAGAGAAGGGAACTCACGTAAAGTGGTGCAGCTACTATGGAAATAGTATGGAGGTTCCTAAAAAAATTTCCTAAAAAACAAAACTACCGTGTGATTTAGCAATCCCACTTTTGGGTACAAATCCAAAGAAAATGAAATCACTACATTGAGGGTATATGCAATAAACCCCCATGTTTACTGCAGCATTATGTACAATAGCCAAGAAATGGAGACAAGCTAAGTGTCTACGGATGGATGAATGTGCACACACATGCACACACGTGTGCACACACACACACACACACAGAGTAGAACACTATTCAGTCCTGAAAAAGAAGGAAATCCAGTCAGTTGCAATAATATGAATGGACCTTGAAGGCATTAAGTGAAATAAGTCAGAAAGAGAAAAACAAATACTTGGCCACTTGGGTTATTCATTGCAGAACTGTTTACAGTAGCTAAGATATGGAAATAGTCCAAGTATTCATTGACAAGCAGAATATTATTTTTCCATAAAAAAGAATGAAATCCTGCCATGTGTGACACCATGGATAGACCTTGAGGGCACTGTGCTAAGTGAAATAAGTCAGACAGAGAAAGACAAATGCTGTATGATCTCACTTATATGTGGAATCAAGAAAACAAACAAACTCACAGAATCAGTGAACAGACTGGTGGTTGCCAGAGTCAGGGTGTGGGGGTGGGGAAATGAATGAAGGTTAGACTACAAACTTCTGGTTATAAGATGAATACTTTCTGGGGATTTAGTATACAGCATGGTGACTATAGTTAATGATACTGTATTGCAAACTTGAAGGTTGTTAACAAAGTAGATCTTAAAAGTTCTCATCACAAGGAAAAAAATTATAACTCTATAAGGAGATGGATGTTAATTACTTTTCATGGTGATCATTCTGCAACACATACATATATCAAATCACCTTAAACTAATGCAATGTTGTTGTTTTTTAGCCGCTTCCCTTTGGACTGTAGCCCGCCAGGATCATCTCTCCATGCGATTCTCCAGTATTCTCCAAGAATACTGGAGCGGTACTGGAGTGGGTTACCATTTCTTCCTCCAGGGGATCTTCCTGACTCAGGGATCACACCCACGGCTCCTGCATTGGCAGGCAGACTCCTTACCACTGCAGTGTTACATGTCATATATGTCAACTGTATCTCAATAAAACTATAAAAAAGTATGATAGTGTTTGCCCTCAAGGATCTTACTCCATCTAATCTTTGTGCAGTGCTTTTTGCAATGTTAGAAGTCCTTTGTATTATATCTTCTATTTAGAATAACATCTAATATCATGAGATAATACTGATTTTACTTGTCATTAAAAATCTGTAATACTTTACTTGAAATCTGCCCTATACAAAGGTCCCAAATTAATAACTTATACTTAGTATCCATAAAAATATTTCTTAGGAATTATGTACTTATGAATATATTTTCCATATACATGAATATATATTTCAATTTTATTTTTATTAACACAAATTTAAATACAAATCACAGAAAGAATTGGTCTAAAATTTGCACCTACTCAAGTGGTTGGATCCCCAGAATTCCATCTTGCTTCCTTTTTGCATGGTTATACAGAATAATCTCAGTCAAAGGTTCAAAGAAAAAGAAATGACCATCTGACTTTGAGGATGTTGATGAGAAGGTAAGGTGGTGGAAAAGGGAGCAAGTCAGATGACCTTAAATTACACTAAAGTGAAACTGAAGTCGCTCAGTCGTGTCCGACTCTTTGCGACCCCATGGACTGTAGCCTACCAGGCTCCTCTGTCCATGGGATTTTCCAAGCAATAGTACTGGAGTGGGCTGCTATTCCTTCTCCAGGGGATCTTCCAAGGATTGAACCCAGGTCTCCCACATTGTAGACAGATGCTTTACCGTCTGAGCCACCAGGGAAGTGCTAAATTATACTAAGAACACCCTGCAACCTCTGCCCGTACCCCTAGATGGCTCCCAGTGCCAAGCAGCTCCTTACCAGCAAAAGCTGCCCTAAATCTCTTGCTTATTTTAGCTCATTTGGGAACAGAGTCAGACAGACAGAAAGAAGCAAGAAAGTTCGGTCCTTTTGTGATTTCATAAATCATCAGACAAATGTGCTGAGTGAAGTAGGAAGGTAGAACATGCTCCAACTGCTAAAGGATGTGTCACCTAAATAAAGCACAGGAGCCTTCAGTTAAGGTAGCTTCCGGCTGTGTCCGAGTCTCTGTGACCCTATAGACCGTTATCTGCCAGGATCCTCTGACCACGGGATTCTCCAGGCATGAACACTGGAGCGGGTTGCCATGCCTTCCTCCAGGGAATCTCCCTGACCCAGGGACTGAACCTGGGTCTCTTAATGTCTCCTGCATTGACAGGCAGGTTCTTTACCACTGGAGCCACCTGGGAAGCCCAGGAGCCTTCAGGGTAGGCCCGATATGAAATAAAGAGGAATATCAGCAAGGTAATCTGTTGCACGATCAGTGTGACCCTGACCATATCCTTCCTCCAACCCCCAAACAGCAATGGCATAACAGTCTTGCTGATACATAGGGAACAGTGGTTCACAAAGTGTTTCTCAGACCAGCAGGAAAGGCAACGTCATTACAAGAAATGCAGATCCTCAGGCCCCACACCAGGTCTACTAAACCAGAAGCTGATTCAGCTCCCAGTGCCTTAACAAACCAAACAGGTGACCCTGACGCACACCAAGGAGAGACACCACCCACGTAAGAACGATTCTCCAGACAAGAGTACTGGAGCGGGTTGCCATGCCCTCCTCCAGGGGATCTTCCCAACCCAGGGACAGAACCCTCGTCTCCCACATTGTAGGCGGACTTTTTTACAATCTGAGCCAGCAGGGAAGCCCACGAACATTTACACACAGGAGCAAAGAGAAAGCTATCTAGTGTATTACCCTGAGTACTCTTTTAATTGGGGAAGAAGAGGAAAGGACCCTAATGAGGCTCCTAATGTGAAACAGACGCCTGCCATTCCATTCAATACGCAAAGCCCCATGAGGTGCATTAGGACACGCAACCCCAACGCAAGGAGGTGATCCTCCACTGAAATTACTGTCAATAGTAAGCCTCCTTCGAAGTGCCCTCCATGGTTTATTTCTAGTTCCCAAGATGAGGCCCCTGTCTGCCTAGGAAAATGGTCCTTTGCCAATTACTTACACTGGGCTTGAGCGCAGACCCTGTCTTTATTTTTTTCCCAAATCAAGACAGAGTAAATAAGTAAAAGAAAAAAAAAAGGGATGCCATGTATCAAACAGGTAAAAATGATTTAAATACTGGTGAGAACGCCATGGAACAGGCACAACTGTTGGAAGTGTCACCTATCACAAGCATTTGGGAAGACACCTGGATGGTATGCGTTCAAGCTGAAGATGCACACGTCCACCACTCAGGGCTTTCACTCTCATGCATAAACCCTAGAAACTCTGGCATAGCTGCACAAGGACCTGCGCACGAGACTGTTCACTGCAGAGTTGTGGGTGATAGCGAAAAGTGGAAACAATCAGTAGGAGGAAGATAAACTGTTTAGTCATTCATTGCAGTATGTGTAACAGTAAAGAGCAGTGAAATAAAATAATCACATAAGGCTCAGCACTACATGATGCCATATGCAAAGTTTTAAGACCAACAAAATAATATATGGTTCATGGTTTTCTACATATATATGTGTAGAAAAATGAAAACATATATAGGTATGGATACATAACTACATTATGAGTGCTTTTGTGCGGGAAAGAAGGTGAAAGAGATGAAGGCCTAGCTTTTACTAAGCCGATTTCTATTTTTGTTTTTAGAAATGGAGCTCAGAAGTGAATCAGAAATGCTAACATCTTTTAGCCATGCATCCTACGTACATGGACAGGTACTGTGCTGTTTCCCATGTTTCTCTGAGTGTTTTCAATATTGCATAATATAAAAATTTTAATTGAAAATTCAATTAACTTGGACATTATGTTACTTTGAAAAGTTTACAAAGTACTCTGAAAACACAAGGTATAAGCATTAAAATTTTCTGCCTCTTTTGTTCACTGATGTATTCATTATTTCTAAACTAGTATCTAGTAAATAATGGGCACTCCATAAACATTTATTCATGAATAAAAGGATTTTATTTTTAAACAAATTGAAAAAAAAGGTAAACATTTCTTTTTAAATCTTATCACATCACAAAACTCTTTTCTGCATTCCTTTTTAGGCTTATTCATTATGCGTATTATTTTATAGTATAACCAAAATGCATGTGTCATTTTTATTTTTCACTTAACATTAGATAACAAATATAATTTCCTGTTCTAATCTTTGTTCTTCCTAAGCAAACTCCTCATTTGATGCATTCTAATTTAACTAATCACTCCTGTCGTTGCTGTTCTTTGGTCCCAAGTTGTGTCTGACTCTCTTGCTACGACATGGACTGTAGCCCACCAGGCTCTTCAGTCCATGGGATTCTCCAGGCAAAAATATTGGAGTGGGTTGCCATTTCCTTCTCCAGGAGATCATCTTGATCCAGGGCTCAAATCCTGCACTGCAGGTGGATTCTTTACCACTGGAGCCACCAGGTGAGCCCTAATCACTCCTCCCTAAAGTAGAGGTTTCTACTTGCTTTTCACTATTATGGATAATGTTCTAATAAATATTGTTAAATGAATAGTTTTATTATTATAGCTTTCTTCTTATCTTATAGATAGATTTTATCTTAAAGATAAATTTACCTTCTAAAGATAAATTTCTAGCAATTGTATTCCTGCATCAATGAGGCTTGGACATTTTTATGACTATTTTCATTTACTATATTCTGAAGTGGTTATACAAATTTATATGGTAAGAATGTACCTACTTATATATCTTAGAGCCCTGCTATTTATATGTCTTGGCCAATTTTTGCTCATATGTGTACACTGAATTACGGAGTGAATTTGATGGTAGAATACTTAGCAAGATTGGTAGTCTACATATATACACACAGACACAAACCCACAAAAGTAACTATACAGTATTTATCATATCCTTTCCCTTCCTGACTCCAAAGCTTTAAGGATACTCAATATTACTGTTCTATTCTAAATCTCAGGGACCGTTTATTTAGATCTTTGCCTACTGCTCACAATCTTTCTGTAAGAATGGCACTTCAGCTGGTGGATAGGCAGAGCTGCAGAAAACTTCTCTGGTCTTTTTTTCTAACTTTTGTTTTATATTAGACTATACCAACTCAATGGACATGAGTCTGAGCAAAGTCTGGAAGACAGTGAAGACAGGGAAACCTGGTACGCTGCTGCCCGTGGGGCCACAGAGTCAGACACCATCTAGCAACTGAACAACAATAGTTGATTAACAATGCTGTGACAATTCCAAGTGTATGCAAGGTGATTCAGGCTTCCCTGGTAGCTCAGTCGGTAGAGAATCCACCTGCAATGCCGGAGAACCTGGTTCGATTCCTGAATTGGCAAGATCCACTGGAGAAGGGATAGGTTACCCACTCCAGTATTCTTAGCCTTCCCTGGTAGCTCAGATGGTAAAGAATCTGCCTACAATGCGGGACACTTGGGTTCAATCCCTGGGCTGGAAGATCCCCTGGGGGAGGGCGTGGCAACCCACTCCAGTATTCTTGCTGGGAGAATCCCCATGGACAGAGGATCCTGGCAGGCTACAGTCCACAGGGTCACAAAGAGTCGGACACCTCTGAGTGATAAGCAGACATAGCAAAGAGATTTAGTTATACATATGCATGTATCTAGTCTTCAGATTCTTTTCCCATTTAGGTCATTACAGAGCATGAAGCAGAGCACCCCATGCTATACAGTAGGTCCTTGTTGGTTATCCATATTAAATACAGTAGTGTGTACATGTCAATCCCAAATTTCCTAGTTACCCTTTCCTCCCTCCCATTCTTCTACCCTGGTAACCATAAATTTATTCTCTAAGTCTATGAGCCTGTTTTGTAAATAAGTTCATTTGTATCATTTCTTTTCAGACTCTGAATATAAGTGATATCATATTCACATATGATATTTCTCTTTCTCTGTTTGATTTACTTTATTGAGCATGACAATCTCTAGGTCCAGCCATGTTACTGCAAATCACATTTTTTAATTCTCTTTGAGTACTACTCCACTGTATCTATGTACCAAGCCTCTGGTCAAGGGCCTTTGTTTATGGCCATGTGAAATAAAATAGGTTTGAGACAGAAAGATGAGCTGTTCATTTCCACCTGTGGCAGTTCGGAATATCTAGAACTTACCTCTTTGAAGCCACCCTGCCCCAAGAGTCATAGTATGGGTTCTGCCTTCATGGTTAAAATTTATTGCATTTCACACCAATTATGTGTAACTTGATGGTAAGAATTTGGAATCAGATTGATCTTAAGATTTCCAGGCCACTACTCACTCACTGTATGATCTCAGTTAAGGTTATATGACTCCCTTTTTTTCCTCCCACTGATAGATCTAATAGTATCAACATCATTGGATTGATAGTCATTACCATAGTCCCAACACATAGTCCCTGGTAGCTCAGCTGGTAAAGAATCTGCCTACAATATAGGAGAGACTCCGGCTTGATTCCTGGGGTGGGAAGTTCTCCAGGAGAAGTGATAGACTACCCAATCCAGTATTCTCAGGCTTCCCTGGTGGCTCAGACGGTAAAGAATCTGCCTGTAATGCAGGAGACCTGGGCTGGGAAGATCCCCTGGAGAAGGGCATGGCAACCCTCTCCAGTATTCTTGCTTGAAGAATCGTCATGGACAGAAGAGCCTGGCAGGCTACAGTCCATGGGGTCACACAGAGTTGGACATGACTAAGCACAGCACAACACTAAATTTACAAGCACTAAATTGCTAAACGTGCTCTAAATTAAATATATTTCAGCCATCACCACCATTATCATCATCATTATTCACCTGTTTAATGGAGAGATAATATATATATATATACACACACACATATACACACACACACCACTTGTATAAATAATTTTGCAGGTTCTTGAGTGAGGAGACAGGATACATAAAGCAACATTTATAAAGTAGTTGGCACAGCGCCCAGCAGAGCATAAAGCCTACACACATGAATTTATCCATCTGGGTTGACACTGGTGGTCTCAGGTACACGAGAAGGAAGAGGCCCTCCCACATTCTGGGATCTCTTTTCATCGCACCAAGGACGGCGCCTCCTCAGACACCTGAATGTCCTCAGAAGCTGTCTGCCTTGTCCTCATGTCGCTTCAATGTCCCCCGTTTTCTCCTCACCCTCCTTTGTTCCTTCTTCCTTTCTCTTCCCTCATTTTTCTCTTTTTCTGTCAGTTAACTCCATCCTGTAATGGATATCCTGTCTCTAGGTCATTATACAGAGTAAACTAGCCAGAAATTGAAGAAAGCTAACTAAATTGATTATGTATGTATGGTCTTTTTAAGTAAAGTCTCTTGCATGTTATGTGTATGTTCATTTAAAAAATAATACATATAAAAGATACATACGTAGGTTGAATTATCTGTTGTTTTGCAGTTCATATCTTTCAAAGACTGTTTTGGTTATATCATTTAATGTATCCCTTGTGTGAGCAACTTCCCTGTTACCTGAAGTGTAGAATGAATTGATCAACATGTAAGTTATATGCAAATTTTAGATATGCATATTAATGTTGTTTTGTAGAAGAGCTGCATTTTAGGATAGAAAGAACTTCCACAGAAGCAAATACCAATTTTATCATTCCAATCACAGACTGAATCAAAAAGCAATTACTCTCATGATGACTTTTAAAAATATACCTAATAGTTAATCACAAAAAAATTCCCGGTTAACCTACGATGACATGACAGAACATTGCTAGTAGATGGTAAATAGTTTGGTGAGAATAACAGAGACTCAGATTCAGACATCTAGATATGAAACATGGCTATCAAATTTAGTCTCTGACATTTCTGATCTTTAGTTTCCTTTTCTGTAAAGCGAAAATAATTATATTAACTTCCTAGGATTGTTGAGTGATTAAATGAATGAATGGCATGTATTACGTGCCAAGCAAAATTTTAGGGGCTCTGGTACAACAATAAACAACACAGAAAAATGTCCCTGCCTATTCTCCTGTAGTTTACATTCTAATGGACAAGAAATACGCAACGAATACATAAAAATAATACATATCAATGAACAACTTATTAGGATGAAATGAGGTAGTCACTAAACATACCCAATGGGCACTAAAGATACCCCTGTCTTTATTTCACAGACTTATCAACAGAATTTAAACCAGGCAACCCATCCCAACAAATGAAAAAGCTTCCTCTCTGGCTTCGGTGAGTCCCACTCTTTTGATTATCATCACACTTCATTTGAAGCTTCCTCTCCATCTGTTTTCCTGACTCCTCTTCTCCCTCCTGACCTTTAAACATCGTAGTTCCTAGGCTCCATTCTGGGCTCTCTTTCCTTCCTCACTTATATTTCTTCGTGATTTCATCTAGAATCATGGTTTTAAGTATTATCTGTAGCTGGTAATTATGAAATATGTATTATGGTGATAATGAAATATGTATTTCTAGCCCTGGCCTTCTTCTCTTCACCTACCTCTTTATTTGGAATCTTTACTTATATCAATGTGTCTCACTTAACATGTCATATATCTCTCAAACTTAACAAACCAAAATCAGATAAGGTGTCAATACCTCAAACCTCTTTCTGCCCCAGTCTAACCCATCTCAGTAAATGACACCCAATTTTCATTCTGTTGCAAATTCCTAAGAAGTAAGAAATCACACTCTGATTTCTCCCTATTATTCATCCTTCACAACCAATATATCAAGACCTTTCAAATCTATTTCCAAATATACCAAGAAAATTACTCTTCTCCATATCTCCATTATCTCCTCTAAAGGAGCCATAGTTACATCTCATTTATGCTACTTAATGGTGCCCCTCAAATTCATTCTCTCCATAACAATCAGAGTAAAGTTTTGGAGACTTAAATCACATCATGTGTGGTAGCTGGGCTCTAAAGATTGCCCTCAATAAACTCTGTTTCTTGATACTCAGCCCCTTTGTAGCTGCTTCCACACTGAACCTGGAATGTCTATTGCTGGCTTCAACTAATGAAATATGACAGAAGTTATCTTATGCCAGCCAGTCCAGTCTGGACCGAAGCCTTAAGAAAACTTGGCAGCTTCTGCACTGGGGAGCTAAGAGTCTCTAGGTAAGAATCCTAGCTCAGTCATCCCAATATCCCAGTCAGATTGCCAGATGAGTTGAGTCCCAGATACCATCTGAAAACAACTGAAACCCCAAGCAAGATCCCAGAAGAATTTCCCAGCTGAGCCTAACTCACAGAAAAATGAGAGATAATAATATATTGTTGCTTTAAGCCAGTAAGTTTTTGGATGTTTTGTTACATGGCAATAAAGAGCCAAAATAGGAATTGATATCTGGAAATGGACCCTGCCTTTACAGGAACCTAATATACAGCACTGGCTTTGGAAGTGGCGGCAAACAGAAACTAGAAGGGTCTATGCGTGTGTGCTGTTGTTTCAGTCTTGGCTGACTCTTTGTGACCCTATGGACTGTAGCTTGCCAGGTTCCTCTGTCCATGGAATTCTCCAGGCAAGAATACTGGAGTGGGTTGCCATACCCTCCTCCAGGGGATCTTGCCAATCCAAGGATCAAATCCTGGTCTCCTGCATTGGCAGGCAGGTTCTTTACCACTAGTGCAACTTGGGAAGCCCAGAAGGGCCTACAGGAGATTATTAATGAGGTCTGGAAGGAAAGGGAAGACATCACTATTGGAGGCTGGATAAAAGGCAGTTTGTATTATATTAAAGTGGAAATTCTAACATCATCTCCTATATTAACATGAAAACAGAAAACATAAATCATTAACTTATCTATTTGGCTAAAGAGATTTCCAAGAAGAATACTGAAAGTGTCAACTATTTTTTCTTGTTGTTTTTTACCTTTCTATTAATAAGTACTAATAACAATCAATCAAAGAGGGAAATGCTCAGTTTTCAAGCAAATATACAAGAGATATCACCAATCCAGAACCTTCTAGCTTGGGAAAGAAAAGTGTTCTTCAAGCCTACTTCACCACCCAGCAAGGCTCTAAAGTAAAGAATGATTTCAGATAAAAAAAATAAATCCAGAGCACTGCCAATGAAACATGGCCTTAGGAAAGAGATTAGATCAAAGTTATTAAACCTTGGAAAAATTTAAGGCCATTCCTGGTAGACTCTCTCAGCTAGAAAAGACAGCTTCTAAGGCTCTTAAGGATGTTGTCCCATAGCAACTCTGAGCCCACAGTTGAAAAGAGCCTGTTTCAGAGATTTACGGTTCTATCTCATAAAGTACATTTATAATCTGATACACAGGAAGACAACAAAGTTTTCAAAAGAATTATATGAGCTTAGACTGAAAGAGACAGAGACTTCTTGCAGGAAAAAAGAGGATAAGAAAACTCCTGAGCTGTAAACGTAGGCCATTATTTAGGAAGAAAGATAACTCCAAAGACAGATCCAGGAGTCCAGATAACAGAGATAAGAACTGAAGAGAACTACTCCCAAGGAGTACAACCCATTTCTAATCAACGTACATTTTCTGTCCCCAGAAAAATGAATTGTTGACATCGCTAGCTTGACTCTAGAATTACTATAAGTCAGTAAATGCTAGGTGACTCTCCAACACCAGCTTTTTCATGGGACTGTCTATCATGGTACTCCTATCTCTGTCTTCTGATTTCACATGGGGGAAATACAACTTGCGTTCTTCGTTCAGGGTCTTCAGACTTTCTGATGTCTTATCTGTACCTACACCTGACTTGTTGGATGACAGATCCTGGACTTTAAGCCTCAGCCTGATGCTTTAAAGGGAACAGAACTGAGGCTTTGGGGTGAGAAGAAAGTGTATTTTGCAGATGGGATACACATGGATCATTAGGGGCTACAGAGATTAATCAGTTTCGTCAATACACAGTACTGAAAAACTAGATATTCACATATAATAAATATGAAAATTGACCCCTATTTTACACCACCCCTCAAATTCAACTTGAAATGGGTTAAAAATTTACCCTTGAGACTTGAAATCATGAAAGTCCTAGAAGCAAACATAGGAAAATAGCTCCTTGACATGGATCTCGGCAGGGGTTTTTTTGAAAATTACACCTAAAGCATAAGCAATAAAATAAAAATAAACAAGTTGGGACTGTGTCAGACTAAAAACTTTTTGCACAGCAAAAGAAACCAAAAAAGTGAAAAGACAACCAACAGAATGAGGAAAAAAAAAATTGTAAGCCATATAGCTCATAAGGGGTTAATATCCAAAATTTAAAAGAACTCATACAACTCAACAGCAAAAAAAGACAATTGAAAAATGAGCAAAAGCCTTGAAGAGCAATTTTTACAAAGAAGACAAATGAAAGGCAAACAAGTCCATGAAAAAAAAATGCTCACAACACTAGTCATTAGGAAAATGCAAATAAAACTTCAAGGAGATATTACCTCATACCTGTTAGAATGGCCATCTTCTATTAAGGCAAGCGACAACAAACGCTGGTGGGGATGTGGAGAAAAGGAATTGTTGTACCCTGTTGGTGGGACTGTAGATTGATACAACTACTTTGCAAAACAGTATGGAGGAGCCTCAAAACATTAAAAACAGAAATACCGTATGATTCAGTAATTCTACTTAGGAAATGAAAACACCAACTCAAAAAGATCCCTGGACCTTCATACTCATGGCAGCATTATTTACACTGGTCAAGAGATGGAAAGCACCTAGAGTACCCTTCCGTGGGGGAATGGATAAAGAAGTTGTGGTTTAGATACTACAGTCAGTGAGATGTGCTTATTCAGCTATAAACGTGGGGAAATCCTACCATTTGCAACAACATGGATAGACTTTGAAGGGATTATGCTAAATGAAATATCTCAGAGGCAGACATATACTGTATGATCTCACCTGTATGTGGAATCCAACAATAATTTAAAACCCCCCACCAAACTACTGGAAATAAAGATCAGATCTGTGGTTACTAGAATCAGGCAGTGGGGAGCAGGGGACTAGAGGAAGGTGATCAAAAGGTACAAACTTCCAGTTAAAAGATAGATAAGTCCTATGGATATAATATACAACATGTTAACTATAATTAACAATGTTGTATGATATATAGGAAAATTGTTAAGAGAAAAGATCCTAACAGTTTTCATCACAAGGAGAATCTTTTTATTGTATCAACATAAGCTGATGTATGTTAACTAAACCTATAGTTATAATTGTTTCACAATACATGCACATTAACCTATCATGATATGCAGATGACACTACCCTTATGGCAGAAAGTGAAGAAGAACTGAAGAGTCTCTTGATGAGAGTGAAAGAGGAGAGTAAAAAAGTTGGCTTAAAACTCAACATTCAGAAAACAAAGATCATGGCATCCAGTCCCATCACTTCATGACAAGTAGATGGAGAAACAATGGAAACTGTGACAGACATTATTTTGAGGGGCTCCAAAATGACTGCAGATGGTGACTGCAGCCATGAAATTAAAAGACGCTTGTTCCTTGGAAGGAAAGCTATGACCAACCTAGACAGCATGTTAAAAAGCAGAGACATTACTTTGCTGACAAAGGTCCGTCTAGTCAAAGCTATGGTTTTTTCATTAGTCATGTATGGATGTGAGAGTCAGACTATAAAAAAAGCTGAGCACTGAAGAATTGATGCTTTTGAACTGTGGTGTTGGAGAAGACTCTGGAGAGTCCCTTGCACTGCTAGGAGATCAAATCAGTCCATCCTAAAGGAAATCAGTCTTAAATATTCATTGGAAGGACTGATGCCGAAGGTGAAACTCCAATACTTTGGCCACCTGATGTGAAGTACTGACTCTTTGGAAAAGATCTTGATGATGGGAAAGATTGAAGGCAGAAGGAGAAGGGGACGACAGAGGAAGAAATGGTTGGATGGCATCACCGACTCAATGGACATGAGTTTGAGTAAACTCTGGGAGTTGGTGATGGACAGGGAAGCCTGGTGTGCTGCAGTCCATGGGGTCGCAAAGAGTCAGATATGACTGAGCGACTGAACTGAACTGAATCCATCATGCTGTACACATTAAACTTATCCAGCAATGTATATCAATTATTTCTCAATAAAACTGGACTAAACATCTTTTTATGAAAATAAGGAAGGATAACTTTTAGTTTTGTGCATTTGGGAGCTCTAAATCACCATGTTAAGTTGTCCAGTTACCTAACTAAAGAGATTACATGGAGAAAGCAGCGGAAAGGAGGTTCTGAGAGGAACTTCACAGAGGTGAAGTGAAGCCAAATTGTTCAAGGTCTGAATCAACACATCAAGTAACTCAA
Organism: Budorcas taxicolor; assembly: GCF_023091745.1. NCBI lineage: Eukaryota > Metazoa > Chordata > Mammalia > Artiodactyla > Bovidae > Budorcas > Budorcas taxicolor. Next base: position 11,281,556 of record NC_068934.1, on the reverse strand, counting down.
GCCCCAGCTCTGTCTGCAAGAGCTTGAAACCCCAACTGAGACCAAAGAACTTTCCAGCTGAAACCAGTCAACTCCTAGAACAGGGAAAGAGAAAATGGCTAATCCTTTAAGGAACTAAGTTCTGGAGTAGCTTGCAATTCAACAGTAAAAGGTGAGAGAGCAATGAAAGATATCCTTCATTCATCTAAGACCAACGGATTTTCAATATACATAAAGCAAAATCTGAAATCTAAAGTCTTCTTATTACATCTAAGTCACTACAAAATACTACTGCTACTGTTAGTCACTCAGTTGTGTCTGACCCTTTGTGACCCCATGGACCCCAGAGGACCCGCCAGGCTCCTCTGTCCATGGGATTCTCCAGGCAAGAATACTGGAGTGGGTTGTCATTTCCTTCTCCATAATACTGGCCCCTTCCTAGCTCTAGGACTCATCTTTTGCCACATTACTCTTCATGCAGTCACACAGATGTCCTTTTAGTTTTGTGGACCCTGTTTTTTTGTTTGTTTTTTTGCCACAGCCTTTGCACTTGTGGTTTCCTTGGCCTTAGATGATTTTCCCTTGGCTCAGCATGGCAGGTTCCTTCTTATTCTTCAGAGCTTGGTTCAAATGTCACTTCTCAGATAGATCTTTCCTGACTGTTTCTTCAGTTACACTATAGTGTATTTTCCAATGTTTGTACTTTATGGTGCTTACACAATCTGAGATTGTTACAATTATTTGTTTTTTTAGTTTGGTAATGTCTCTTCTTCTAAGAAAGGTTAAGCTTCAAACAAGGTATGACACTGTGTATCTTTCTCACTGCTGAATACCGACTTCTGCACCTAGAACAGTCTTTGGCCTATAGTTGGCAGTATGCTGTTCAATGAATAAATGAATAAAAGCAAAGAAATGGATACAGTATAAGATATATTTTATGGCATTCAACTGCTCCCAAAGAGACTTGTTTAATAAAATGATTATATTTATTGTTTGCTCAAGATCTGCCTTGCCTTCTGATTACATATTCTTTGATAATTAATGTAAATCAAAACTATTGTGAGGTCTCAATTCACACTGTTCAGAATGGCCACCATCAAAAAAATCTATAAACAATAAATTTTGGAGAGGGTATGGAGGAAAGGGAACCCTCCTACACTGTTGATGGGAATGCAGATTGATACAGCCACTATGGAGAACAATATGGAGTTTCCTTAAAAAACTAAAAAGAAAGCTACCATGTGATCCAACAACCCCACTTCTGGGCACATATCTGGAGGAAATCATGAGTCAAAAAGATACATTCACCCCAATGTTCACTGCAGCACTATTCACAACGGCCAGGACATGGAAGTGATCTAAAAGTCCACCAGTGGATGAACATGTAAAGAAGATGGAATATGACTCAGCCATGAAAAAGAATGGAACATTGCCATTTGCAGCAACATGGGTGGATGCTGAGATTCTCATCCTAAGCGAAGTAAGACAGTGAAAGGTAGATGCCATGTGGTATTGTTTACATGTGAAATCTAAAAAAGAGGGTACAGATTATCCATAAGACAGAGTTGCTGATGCAGAAGACTTACAGTTACTGGGGTAAGCAGGGAGGAGGGAATAAATTGGGAGATTGGGACTGACATACACACACTACTGTATAAAAAGTGGATAACTAGTAATAACCGACTGTATAGCACAGGGAACTCCACTCAGTACTCTGTAATGGCCTATTTGGGAAAAGAAACTAAAAAAAGAGGGGCTATGGGTATACATGTAACTGATTCACTTTGCTATACACCTGAAACTAACACAACAGTGTACATCAACTATATTCCAATAAACTGTTTTTAACAAGTCATGTTTTTCTGACTAACTGATGTACTCTCAACGCACATCACAGTACTTGGCACACAGTAAGTATTCAATAAATGTTTCTTTAACAAATCCTTATACTAGGCACTACTTCAGGTGACTTAAAAATATTAGTTTATTTAACTTTCACAGCAGCTCTAGTAGTCAGTATAACTTTTAACACCATTTTAAAGATTTGAAAACTAAACCACAAAGTAGTTAAACAACTACCCAGATTGTAAAACTAGTAAACAGTTAGAGCCAAGATTTGAACCCCAGATTCAAACACAAAAGATTTTCTTAAAGGATAATCGTAGTAGAAGCCATGAATGATTGTTTTCTCTTGTTTTCTGCCAAGGAAACAGACAATAATCTTAAGAGAAAGTTTTGTCTTCCAGACATTAGGTGAAGTACTGATCTATCAAACACTGGATCCTTCTTGTTCTGACTAGCTGGTTGCAGCTGCTCACCAACTAGCCTCTCATGTCCATGTTCTATGATTTTTCTGCAATGCTACTTGATGTTTCTCAATACCTGTGGGACTGTTTTGAGACTATTTATTTGGAGCATTAAATGTCAATTTTCAAGTTAAAAGCTATTTAATGCTTTTAATTAAAAAATAAAGAGAAAAATAAAGAACACCACAGCATAAACATCCCCTACAATACTAAAATGTTAACATTGTGACATTGTCTCATTAAGCCTTTTTTAAAAAATATACTATAACTAGTTGGCTTCACCTTTCCAGAAGCAATATATGTCATGAATATGATGTGTTTCCAATTTGTATCTCTGAATTTTTAATAAATGAGATTAACAGATATATACTATCACACATAAAATAGATAAACAAGGACCTACTGTATAGCACAGGAAATTATTGTTATATTCAATATCTTATAAAAGCTTATAATGGAAAAGACTCTGAAAAAAATATATATATAACTGAATCACTTTGCTGTACGCCTAAAACTAATACAACATTGTCAATCAAGTATACTTCAATATTTTTTTTAATTTGTATATTTTTATAGATGTAGATATGGTTCTTTTAAGAAATGATTTTATAGTTGTCAGTAAACTTTCGTACTCTAAGAAATTTAGGGTGTCTTTTAAAATTCTATGTATATAGAGAAAAATGCAAATAATAATAGCATATAAGTAGATGAATATTCAAAAGCAAAACATATCACGTGAAGCAGCACCCAGAGCAATAAACAGAACATTATGCTGACCCCAAAATTCCCCCTTATGCTACCACCCAGCCATTTCTCCTCAAGGGTAATTATTATTATATTGATTAATGTATTAATTGTACCTAAACTTGTATTTTAGAAAAATACAATCATACAATGTATGCTCTTTTGTGCTTGCCTTTTTTAACACAGTACTATGTATGTTTGAGAACTCGATTCATATTGTTGGGTATATTTACAGATAGTTAATTTTCAATGCTGTGTAGTACTCCATAATATGACTATATGTGTGTGTGTGTGTGTATGGCATGTAATATTGTGGCCCTGGTTCTGGTTCCTTACCACATGCAGTTTTCTCAGTTCCTGTTAATTCAGTGGAATCATATTCCTGCCCAACTTGGAACCCAGGAGGTTTATGGCTTCAGCCCCCACTCAGAGCTGCATGTTTCTGTTCCATTTTTGGAACATCTCATAGATGTTTATCAGTCTTTGAGCAAGTCAATGTCTACTTTATTTATTTATTTATATATACACATTTGTTGGAGAAAGAAATGGCAATCCACTTCAGTATTCCTACCTGGAAAATCCCATGCAAAGGAGCCTGGCGGGCTACAGTCCAAGGGGTTGCATACGACTACAGTCCATGGGGCTATATCCATAAGAGCTGGATATGACTTAGCGACTAAACAACAGCAACATCCATGTATGTATATTTGCATATACACAGAAACAGATATAGTCTATGTATTATAGCCAGAGGCTTGGAGCATAAGATGTAAACTCACAGAACCAACTTGGTATTCTCTAATCCATTTTAATTTTGTAGGTAAGCAGAACTTTTCAGATTTTATCATGAAGGAAGGTTCATTTTGTACTTGTAAGTCATATATACATATGTGTGTGTGTGTGTATGTATACACACACATATTTGAACTTGAGCTTGAGCTATGTCACTTCAGTTGTGTCTAACTCTTTGCGACTCTATGGACCATATCCTGCCAGGCTCCTCTATCCATGGAATGCTCCAGGCAAGCTGATACTGGAGTAGATTGCCAAGCCCTTCTCCAGGGTATCTTCCTGACTCAGGAATCAAACCCTCGTCTCTTAGGTCTCTTGCATTGGCAGGCAGGTTCTTTACCACTAGTGCCACGTGGGAAGCCCCTCCCCCCAACACACATACACGTATATGTGCTATGCTAAGTTGCCAAGTTGTGTTCAATTCTGGGACCTCAAGGACTGTAGCTCGCCAGGCTGCTCTGTCCATGGGATTCTCCAGGCAAGATACTGGATTGGGTTGCATGCCCTCCTCCTATACACACACACACACACACACACACACACACATTGTATATATATATATATCTTCAATCTTAATAACTAAGAAGATATATATATATATCTTCAATCTTAATAACTAAGAAGCTGATTGGCTGGTTCTATCTTTGTAAAAAAAAAATTACATAATTCTGAAAACGAAAAAGAGAATTGCCTTCTTGGAGAAAAACTGTGTCTTCCAGACTTTGGGAGAAGTGCTGATCTCTCAAAAATTAGAGCCTTTTGGTTCTGACCAATAAAAAAATCATATGTAGGTATTTTATTACAAAGAGAAATTAACTCCTTTGAGTTATTAACAGACAAGGTTTCTAGCTAGAATTTAATGTTATTGTGTAATTTTGAAGTGTTTATATTTATAGTTATATTTTATGATGTTCAGTGATGTACATGTTTATCATAAAAAAGAAAAATTACGTTTAAATAAACTTTAAATAAAATTGAAGCACAGCAAATAAAACAGTAATTAAATAATAGTTCAAATGGTAAATGAATAATTAAATATCATGAAGGTGATGAGTAAATTAAGTTTGGGAACAATTTAATTAACAGATTTGACAGCTCAACTTTAATTTCTTCATTTAAAATGCAAACACTACATTCAACTTTTGGCTCAAAGGCAAGCCCACCTACAACAAACCTACAGCTTTAGCTGCCTCCTCTTATACATCATTCCTTGTCCCAGTGCTCCTTTTAATCAGGTTTGATAAACAGTACTTAATCTCAGAGGGTCATTATGTTGAAATTTCTATTTGGTAAAAACAGTTTCAAAGACATCCTTGGAAGGAATGCATTGTTAATCCAAGGAAGCTATACATTATATAATTTCAGGCAGGATATCAAACAACCTTGATGAGCATCTGAACCCCACTCTTGATTAAGTCCATGAAAGGCAAATGGATACGAACTTACATGTTAGCAGCGATTTAAGGACAGCTACTTTCTGCACTGCTGTGTTCAGAAGGATTCAGAGGGGAAAACAGGACTATTAGGAATGGGTGCTATAAGCACAGATGCGCAAAGTATCAGAATTTGTGTATGCATGTGCCATTCTTGACTAAAATAGCAATAAATAATCTTCATCCTCTATGATCTCCAATGACTACAAAGGAGTCCTTAGAATGTATCATAGGAATTAGTATATTTAAGAAAATCATTTTAAAATAAATGGAACAAAGCATGACTTATGGCATTCCAGGTATGTTTATTGGGAAAAGCAACTCTTATCTAACAGTAAAATTAAATGAAAATACTTGAAGAAAATTGATTAAGAGGGAGGGAGTACAAAGAAGTGTGTGGCAGGTATCTGGTAGCTTTTTAATAGAGCAGTTTCATTTTTAAAATTACCATTCTTAGAGAAAATGCCTTTCCAGAAAAAAAAAAAAAAGTAAGTTGTCATAGTAACTCAGCATTAGAACCTCCACACAGACCAAATTTAGCAGAGCTATACTTACTGCTTAATTGTACAAACTATTCATTTGACAAAAGGGAAAAAAGACGGGAAATGAGATTTATCTGTACCTACTACGTGTTAGGTGCTCCACAAAATTTCCTCATTAATCATCATAAAAATCCAGCAAAGGGCGTACTATTACCTTCAGTTTTACAGATGAAGAATTTGAGGTCCAGCTTGGCCACTTACTTTACAATTAGGAGTAGGGCTCTAACATAGGTCTCCCAGAAGCCTCTGATTTTAAAGGAATTTGAATGGCCCTACTCCCTTCCTCACTGAGCCATGCTGTCTTTCGGGAGGCTACACGTAAATGCCACTGATTTTTTTTTTTTTTAAAGCAATTCTTTTTTTAAAAAAGGTGTATATTCATATATTAATTAATTATTATTATTATTTTAATTCTTGGTTGCTCTGTGTCTCATTGCAGGCTCTTTAGCTGTGGCACATGGTCTTCACTGCCCCACAGCATGTGGAATCTTTAAGTTCCTTGCTGCTGCTGCTAAGTCACTTCAGTTGTGTCTGACTCTGTGACCCCATAGACGGCAGCCCACCAGGCTCCCCCATCCCTGAGATTCTCCAGGCAAGAACACTGGAATGGGTTGCCATTTCCTTCTCCAATGGATGAAAGTGAAAAGTAAGTTCGCTGACCAGAGATCAAACCCATGTCCCCTGCCTTGGAAGGCAGATTCTTCATCACTGAACCACCAGGAAAGTCCCTGCCACTGATATTTTGAAAGGCAAGTGTGGTCCAAAGAACATCGGGGTCTTTACAAGAAAGTGATAATACAAAGTGAAAAAAGCATTTTCTTTGTCAACAGTATTACTCACTGGAGAATTCGTGGACTGCTCCTATTCTTCCTGGGTGACAGTAAGATTCATAAGAGAAGAAGCTGGATAATTTTTTATTTGTCTTGTTTAAACTTGTTCCAATATCTACAAAAATTCTCTTAAATCAGATATTTTAAAATTGGACACAAATCACTAATTCCCATTTATATGTCCTCTCATTTATTGATATTCATTTAGTGTCACCATGCAGCAAGGACAGTGCTAGGTCTTCAGGGCTACAGAAAGCCTAGTTCAGACGTTAGTAATAATTCTCAAGCTTACCAAAGGCAAACAGTCCAGTGAAAACCCCTAGTCTCTGTTCACACATCAAACTATTCACCAATTAAGCTAAATCTTTGCTCAAAAGTTGAATCATTTGTGCTCAAGAGAAATCCCAACGTGAGCCATCTTGAAATTTGGTCACCTGTGGATGTTTAGCAGACAGGGAAGCAAAGCAAGCTGGCTGAATACTAATAGAGAATTTGGTCTGAGTGGAAGTTGGATTATCTCTCTCATTTGAGATGCCTTAAAGAATCAATGAAAGACCTAGTGTGTCAGTTCTGGAGGTCTGTGATTGGCCCTAACAGCCGCAGGGGATGGGGAAATCCCATTGACCTAGTTTGCTACAGACTCATAGCACTAGGGATTAGCCCAGCCATTGCTTATGTGTTGATAGGATGAGGTGAATTGGGTTCCAGCCTAGTTCCCACACAGCATTAAAGACAGAAATGTCTTCGACAACCACCCACAGGCTATGGAATAAACCCAAGCTTCCTAATCAAAATTTGGCACCAAATCACTGCCTCTCTTCCAATCTCCTGTTATTCCTCAATATAAACCCTGTGTTATAAGTAGGTACTTTCCAGCTCTGTGACTGTAGATAAGTTTCTTTTCTTTTCCTTTCTTTTATTTTTCTTTTTTTCTTTTCCTTCCTTTTTTCTCCTTTCCTACTTCTCTGAGTTTCAATTTTTCCATCTGCAAGATTAGAATGATACTAGTACTTACTTCTCAAGTTCTTGGACGATTAAATAAGTTAGCACAAGTAAAGCCTGATGAAGTAGCAGCTAATACTACCATCACCACCAATCCTTCTATTTTTGGCAACAGCTAGACTTACAGTTCAGTATTATGTTTACCAAAGGCAAACATGTCCACTGAAAACCCCAATTTTTTTTTCCACATAGTAAACCATTTCCCAATAAGCCTAAATCTTTGTCCAGGAATTGAATCATTTGTACTCAAGGGAAATTCTAATGTGAGCCATCCTGAAATTTGGTCATGTGGATCTTCAGTATTATTTAAGCATCCCTGCTTCCCTGTCTGATTCCTGTCTAAAAATTCTTTCCCATTCTTCATTGTTGACACTAGTCCAAATCACATACTGAAAGCCTAGCATAAATCCTACCCACTCATGAATCCTGAACTGCTCTCCACACTTCCTAGTAATCCTTTCATTGTAAAATATCACTTACCTTGACACTTATCGTGTATTTCTATTATATTTTCATGCAAAATATGTCTCTTATTGAGAAGATTCAATCCTGTGAGGGCAACAGATAAACTATTTCATTTTTAAATCTCTCCAAGCATCTACCTAAAACAATTCCTTGAGTTTCCATGATTTCAGTTGATGAACTCAAAGGGCTTGCTAAGCCTTTAAAACAGTCAAAACATGAGGTTTGAGCTTCAAACAGACAATCATGTTCCTGTCCCATGTTAACCGCTACTGGTGTAAATGAAGAAGTCAGTCATGGAATTCGAGTCTCATAAACATTACTTGTATTTTCTATCATGGACAATATTTAGGTGTCTATTCTATGTTTGTTTCTTTCTATGCTTGCTTCCCTGGGCTCAGGCGGTACAGGATCTGCCTTCAGTGCAGGAGACCTGGGTTTGATCCCTGGGTCAGGAAGATCCCCAGGAGAAGGGAATGGCTACTCAATGCAATATTCTTGCCTGGAGAATTCCATGGACAGAGAAGCCTCTTAATGGGGTCACAAAGAGTCAGACACGACTAAGGCACTTTCACTTTCTATGCTTACTTGACATCTGACAACATCCCAATCCTCCTCTGCCAACATTCTTCCTTCCACAAATATTTGGTGAGTGCCTCCCACATGACCAACACTGTCGGACATGTAAGATACAACGATGAACATGACAACCACCGGCCCCGCTTTTATAAACTTGCAGTGCATCTAGGACTAAAAATTAGTAGCGAACCTGACACTCTGAACAGCCTCAGAGAGTGACTAAGAACACACTTGTCTTCAGAGAAACTCACACCTTTGGCCTTATTTTTAGCATACAAAGTTGGAAACAGCAATGCACTCTCACCTTTGAAACTAACCACTTTTCAGAAATCATGGAAATTTGCTCAGGCTGCTTCATGAAAAGAACCAGCATGATAACTGTGGAAACTGAATGCAGCTCCTTATTATCTTTATTGACAGAGGTGTCATTTCAATGTGAGTAATGGCAATGCAATCAATAGTTAAGAAATGAAGCGCCTTTCCTAAGACGCATAGCAGACAGCCTTGAGACAATATAGCTGGATAGTTAGCAAAATGTCTGAGGTGGGGGGATATTATTTTCCCCCATCCCCAGTGCATCTGGGTTTTCAAAACTCATCTGTATTTTCAGAAGCAAACAATTCCCTTGTCTGGATCATCGGAACAAGAAACACCTTCTCACATAATTAAAACATGCAGCTCTTCCAAGGCGGCCACCCCATGCTAGCTAAGAAAGGCTCAATCCATACTGGAGAAGAATTATTCATGAGCTAGGGCTAAGAGTTACACTTGGGTAAAATCCTCAATTACTGTAGCTTCATTAATGCATTCTCGGTGTCTCACTGCTGAGTGACTGTTCTGAGGAAATTGTGCTCTCATGCATGCACTCAAAGAAATGAAAAAATTCTGAATGAATAAGCAGTCAGCACGCAGGAGAGATTCTTCGGGCTACAGTTACAGCTACCGTTATTCAGAACTTCCTGTATTTGTCACAATGGGAAGAAGAAGAACACGGAAATTTCATAGAACTACAGACTCTTAGGATTACAACAGACCCTAACGATCATTTGGTCATCGGTTCCCAGGCCGTCCTCCATTCAATGGATAAATCCTCTCCATGGATAAATAAGCCCCGTGATATGGTCACAGAGGATTGCACCAACAATTCTTCTCACAAGAACCTTGTTACCATTTCTTGACACATTCCTTTTCATTAATCATTATAAAATTTTTTATTTATACTTAGCTACAATCTATCTTCCCCAAAGGTCCTCATTCTCCTTTCTCTAGGGCCACACAGTCATTCCAATCCTTCTTCCAAATAACAGTCCTTCTCAATATTTTAAGGGCTGTCACATATTTCATCCTGTGAAATATGGATAACAGTGTCCAGGAGAGGGCTGTGAAAAGGTCATGGCACTTCCACATCAGAAAACTATTACAAAACCACGACAGTTGGGGTTCATTCACGCGGAAGATGCAGCAATAAGAGGCGATCAAGTCAGGTACCCTTTCATCACCAGCTTCACTAACTTCCTTCCTGCTGCTGTATCCCAAACTTCCTCCTTCCTCAAGAAATAGCCCTGCCATCTAGCAAGTTGCTCAAACTATAACATTCCTCTCTCACCTTTCACATACAATCCATCAGCTATGTTCTAAATATACCTTAAGTATATTCACTTGTTTTATTTTATTTTTACTGCTACTATTCTAGTCCAAGTTATTATATCTTAAGCTTGTGATTTCTCATGACTATTCACCCCCACTTCCATGCTAGCCTGTCTCTACTGTAATAGGAAATCAGACCACGTTACACCCACTGGTCCAAACACTTCACAGGTTTCCTGCCGCTCCCAGGACGGAGATCAGTGTTCCTAACACAGCCATTCAGACTGTGTCCTCTTCCAACCACTGTGTCCTTGCTGCTGCCTTCTGTTCCGTCTCCACCCTGGCCTTCCTGCTGCCTCTCTCTGATGAGGAAGAGGCAGATGAAACTAATCTGAGAAGGAGACGGAAGAGGGAAAGTCGCAGGTGAATTACGAGAAACAGACAAACAGCGTGTGTTGTCACAAGTCAAGAGGAGAGAGAACTTCTGCAGGGGAGCAGAAACTCAAATGCGACAAGGTCAAAGTAAGATGAGATTGGGCTTCCACGAAGCCACGAATAACTCTCATAAAAACAAGCTTCTAGGCAAAACTGCTAGTGGCAGAGAGTGCTGAAGGGTGAGGCATAAACTGAAGGTGAGGGAAGGGAGCAAGGAAGGGAAAAAGAGGCTGGAAGGAGAAATCCGAAGAGAAAAATGTGTGTAAGCTGCTCAGTCGTGTCTGACTCTTTGCGACCCCATGGACTATATAGCCCACCAGGCTCCTCTGTCCATTGAATTCTCAGGCAAGAACACTGGAGTGGGTTGCTATTCCCTTCTCCAGGGGTTCTTCCCAATCCAGGGATTGAACCTCGTCTCCTGAATTGCAAGCAGATTCTTTACCATCTGAGCCACCAGGGAAGACCTGTGTTTCTATAAGAAGGTCTTATTAGAAAAGGAAAAGGTTGAGGCAAAAGGAGAAGGGGGTGGCAGAGGATGAGATGGTTAGATAGCATCACTGACTCAGTGGACATGAATTTGGGCAAACTCCAGGAGATAGTGGAGGACAGAGGAATCTGGCCTGCTACAGCCTATAGGTTAGCGACTGATCAACAACAAATTAGAAAGGGCAAAGTTAAGGAAACATAAAAGAAGCTGACTGATTAAACAAGGTTATTGAAGAGGTAAGAAGTGAGATCAAGGTAACACTAATGTACGCAAAATAGCTGGCACCGTGTTTGGTATATAGTGAGTGAGTCTTCAAGGAGCAATTTAGATATAAGAATAATTGGTATTGACATTCTTCTTATGAGAAGGAAAACTAGTAAATTCTGAAGATAGAGAAGGATCCTATAGAGAAGGGAAGAAATTCTTATTGCATGTCTAAATAGAAACAGACTCTGGATTTAAGGAAGTTACCTGTGAAATGTAAACAAAAGTTTAAAACCTTTTAACAAGTGTACTTTTCACATTAAATCAATAAGCATTTTCTTTAGTCTTCAGACTTCACCCAGATTCCATTTTAAAACCACTCCTGCTTTTCCATGCCTCCCCATTTACCAAGAAAGATACTTCTTAGCATCTCAACATGAATTAATCCTGCACTAAATTGGAGACTCATCTTTCACATTTCATTTTGCCTTAAAGGAAGAATTGAGACTTTGACCCACTGTATGAAACTATAGCTCACTGATGTCTTATTTAAAGATTTAAATTTGGTGCATTCATGTCAAAAGTGTGTACCAGTAAATCATGTTGCTATTTATCTAGTATCTGAAGCCACTAACTTAAAGAAAAATTTTAAAGTATGTATATCCCTAAGGGCCGAGTTAGAAATACTACTGAGCTTATTTTATGGTTGCCCAGCAAAGTTATTGCTACTATTTGCAAATAGAAATGTATAAATCAGCTTCTGATAGGAGGACCTCTGCGCCTGAAAGAGATTAGGGGTCTGGAAGGTGATTAACTGTAACTTTCTCGAAAACAACTGCTCTGAAATTTCTTGTCAAAGATTTGTTTAAAATAAGACACTGTATACTTTATTAGGACAGTTGGACTGTGAACAAAGCTGAGCACCGAAGAATTGATGTTTTTGACCTGTGGTGTTGGAGAAGACTCTTGAGAGTCCCTTGGACTGCAAGGAGATCCAACCAGTCCATCCTAAAGGAGATCAGTCCTGGGTGTTCATTGGAAGGACTGATGCTAAAGCTGAAACTCCAGTACTTTGGCCACCTCATGCGAAGAGTTGACTCATTGGAAAAGACTCTGATGCTGGGAGGGATTGGGGGCAGGAGGAGAAGGGGATGACAGAGGATGAGATGGCTGGATGGCATCACTGACGTGAGTTTGAGTGAACTCCGGGAGTTGGTGATGGACAGGGAGGCCTGGCGTGCTGTGATTCATGGGGTCGCAAGGAGTCGGACAGGACTGAGTGACTGAACTGAACTGAATACCTTATTAGAACTCTTTTTTACTAAAAGAGGTAAATTACAAATGTTCCCAAATGTCTCAAGATACCTGATTTCTACTAAATGGTAATTTCCATGAAAACAATTAATGTCCTTTATTAAAAATTCAAAACTTCTGGCATATGGCAGGGTATTTTACAAATTAATTAATGAATGAGGCAAATGTCTTAAACAAAGAGAACTAGTCAGGCCATTGCCATTATAATAATACATTCTGTGTATTTTAAAACACTGTGTGAAATAGTAGAAACAGGAGTGGAAGCAAATAGCTGTAGGTCTGAGTCAAACCTTGTACATTTAGCTATATGACTTTGGGCCAGACCTTGGTCTTTTTGCGCCTTAGTTTACCCATCTGTGCAATGGGTTAACACAGTTTATTTCATAGAATTACTGAAGGGATTAAATGAAGTAGCACATATAAGTACTTAGCACAGCTCTTGTAATATAACAAGCATAAAATAAATATTTGTTACTTTCTACTTCTTCCCCTGAAAAAGTAAAAAAGGCAATTCTTGCTCTCAAAAATCCCACATCCAATAGGATATAAATACATAAAAATATAAAAGTACATATGATATTGAATATCATCAAAATCAATTATAAAAATACAGTGAAATACAAGTAATGTTAGAGGACTGAAGAATGCTAGATTATAAATAATTTGTGGAAGTAACAAGAAGCAAACACAAAAAAATATGAAGAAATATTAAGTAAACATTTCCCTTCTTTTTCTTCTCTCTTTTCATTCTACAAGATTCTTCAATAAAATATGATATCTCTTCCTCTGTGTATGTGTGCTTAGTCACTGAGTCGTGTCTGACTCTTTGCAACCCCATTGACTGTAGCCCACCAGGCTCCTCTGTCCATGGGATTCTCCAGGCAGGAATAATGGAGTGGGCTGCCATTTCCTCCTCCATGGGATCTTCCCGACCCAGGGATCGAACCAGTGTCTCCTGCATCTCCTCTTTGGTAGGCAGATTCTTCACCTGCTGAGCCACCAGAGAAGCGTTGCCTCCTCAGCACTATATAACTTTAACATCCACTGCTAAGGACAACAGTCATGAACCAGCACAGCCAATGAGTAGACACAAGGTTAAAAAGGAAAAAAAAATAAATAAATAAATCAAGTAGCTTACTTTCTTCTTGAGAAAAGTGCGAATTAGTCTTCATGATTTAAGACCTGGTCAAGTCATTTCCTCTCGCAGCCTCCCAGCTTCTCAGAGCCGCCAAGTGCTTTTCCCTGCCCCCCACATCACTACCACACGTCATGTCACCTGAGCATGCCGGCTACGCGTCAGCAGCAGAAACTTGTACTAATCTCGGCACCCATCCTCTGCTGCCCCCATGCCCCTACCCGGGGCAGAATGTAATGTTTTGCACAGAATCAGAAATCAGTAAACATTTGTTCAGTAAGAAAACAAATGAATTTCAACTTCCTTTAAATCCTTTTATATTCACTGTCTTGACTCAAGAGTTTGCATTAAAAAAGCATACCTTCTTGCTATCTTAGTTGTTTCACCTGTATTAACAGCATCTTTACAATAATACTGTAAGCTCCTTTGGGTGTGGTCCTCAATCTATGTTTCCTTGTTTCCATCACCACCCAACTCTACCCTCAGAGTGTTCAGCACAACAGCAGAGAAAGCTAATTAAGTACTTGCTGGTTTACTTACTCCTAACAGCAAAGAATCCGCCTGCAGTGCAGGAGACCATGGTTCGATTCCTGGGCTGGGAAGATCAGCTGGAGAAGGGAAAGGCTACCCACTCCAGTATTATGGCCTCGAGAATTCCATGGACAGTCCATGGGGTCACAAAGAGTAAGACATGAATGAGTGACTTTCAACAACAACAACAGCATATTAAAAAAAGCAGACACATCGCTTTGCCAACACAGGTCCCTATACTCAAAGCTACAGTATTTCCAGTAGTCATGTACCGATGTGAAAGTTGGACCATGGAGAAGGCTGAGTGCCAAAGAATTGATGCTTTTGAATTGGTTCTGGAGAAAATTCTTGAGAGTCCCTTGGACTGCAAGGAGATCAAGCCAGTCAGTCTTAAAGGAAATTCACCCTAAATATTCACTGGAAGGACTGATGCTGAAGCTCCAGTACTTTGGCCACCTGATGCAAAGGGCTGACTCATTGGAAAAGACCCTGAAGCTAGGAAAGATTGAAGGCAGGAGGAGAAGAGGGTGACAGAGGATGAGATGGTTGGATGGCATCCCTGACTCAATGGACATGAGTTTGAACAAGCTCCGGGAGACAGTGAAGGATGGGGAAGTCTGGCCTGCTGCAGTCCACAGGGCTGCAAAGAGTTGGACATGACTTAATGACTGAACAACAATAACAAGAAAGTAATTTTCTAACAACTGAAGTGAGAGCTTCATTTGTAGGTAGAGTTTATCTTATGTGTATAGACTAGGATTTGCTATTGTTTTAAAAATAAAAAGCTATCTTAATGGTGCTTCTTTCACACCATTAATCATATTCCTCTTCACTTCCTATCAAAAAGCCATCTCTTGTGTACACTGCACTTCCAAGTTTGACTGGTAAAGAAATTCATCTGATGAATCATCTAATGGTGTCTGCAAAAGAATCATAAAGGACACCCGTGTGAGCAATAACAGCAGATCAAACTCTGCCTTCTTCTCATTTGCCAGTCTACTGGCAGCTTGGCACAGTAGCTACTATCCTAGAATACTGTGTTTTAACATCTAATCCAAAACACTTCACATGAGATACAAAAGTCAAATAAGAAAAATGAAAACATTAAAGAGAAGAGAATTCCCTCTGAAGCCAAATGGGAATTGGTTTAGCCAAGAAGAGAAGAGCTAAGGGAGATATAAATAATAAGAGTAGAAAAGGCACACGCTTTGGGTCAGAAAGCACATTCAATTATTTACCCATCCAGTACATATTTCCTGCACACTTACTATGTGCCATGCACTGTGCGATGTGCAAGGGCAAAACCCTAAAACAGATGCGTCCATGCCTTGAAGGAACTCACAGTTAATAAGGAGACAAAAAAGAAAACAAATAAGCAGAACTCAGTATGAGAAACACCACTAAGTGGCAGACGGTAGGAACCATGGCTCTTACAGAGAGAGGAATCGGGTGCCTTTCTCATCTGGAGAGTCAGAAAACCATTTCCAGGGGTGGTAACCCAAGTCAAGAGCCAAAACATAAATAAAATGGCTTGGTACAAAGGGTCAGGTGAGACAGGAGAAAGGAGATCAGTATGTGTAGAGAATCCCAGAAATAAGATAGACTGTGAGGTGTATATTCATGAGTCTGAGAAAAGTTCAGCATGGATGGATTGCCACCCCAGCTCTGCAAACAGCTGTGTCACTTCTGATATCATGAAATCCTTCTGAGTCTCCGTTCCCTTCCATTTCAACACTTCACAGTTCTACTACTGACACATATACTGGGCACCTAGAGGGGGTTTAAGGAATATCAGTTCCTTTCTGTCCCCTTTCTTTTGTGAGCCAAGAGACAACCCCACTCCAAACCGCAAATTCTTTCCTTACTGAGGAGCTCATTAGCCAATTCACATTGGCTCAAGATTCACCTGACCATTTAAAGAATTGTGCCTTTTTCATGCAGAACCTTTTTTTTTTTAATCAGTTTAGAGCTGACCTTTAGTTTTTCAGACTTGGCTGTTTATGTGGATACAAAAGTTCACAATTCCGTTTTCAAAAGTCTTCAGTCTAATGGAGTATCCAATTACATTCTTCTAATGCTTCGGATCCAGGGCCAAGTCTTGCCATTCAGACCTTTCCTAAGGCTGCCTTCTCCCTCTGAAATTCTCTTTTTGAGAAAGTCTGACAATTTTCCTCAATACAGCTCAGTATCTTTTTCTCCTCTTCCTTTATTATGTGTCCTCGGCTAAATGAGTATCTCAGATGGGCTTTCCTTTACCTTTTAACATATATCAATTTGCCCTAGAAAATGGAAACCGTCCAAAATGACATCATTATGTGCTTATTAATTTTATTATTTCTCTTTTTTTAGTCCCTACATCTCCTATTCCCTCATTATTTACTCATTAAACTAATATGCATACTGTATACCTGCAAAGAATAAGACACTGTGCTCATCCCATGTGGTCTTCCATAAAGGAAACAGACAGTTAAGAACTTCAAGGAGCTTAGAGTCTAATGAGGGAAATATAACAGAAACATGTAAAGTTAAGAAAATGAAGTAAATAAAGAATGGGGTAAAATAAGTAACAATGAGGTATATAAGCTCAAACAAAACAACACAAGATTTTGCATGAGGATCTAGGTGTAAAGGTTAGCTGTCCTGTTTTGGAGACATACACGATGTGCGTTCAATCCCTGGGCCAGGAAGATCCCCTGGAGGAGGAAAAGGCAACCCACTGCAGTTTTCTTGCCTGGAGAGTCCTACAGACAGAGAAGGCTGGCGAATTAGAGTCCATGGGGTTGCAAGAGTCGGACACAACTCAGCGAGTGAGCACGCACAGACGTGCTATTTGCTGCAGCCTGGAACCACTGGCGTAACTTGTCTGAGCTACTCTATACAAAGAGGGAGACAGTTCTATGTCCTTTTTTTTTTTTATTTCTTTTGGTAAAATGTATTTCATTGAAATAAAGCATATGAAATTTCTTTATAACCTGTAACACTTCAGATGATTTTAAGGGACCTAACTACTAACTGAGAAGGGATACTCCCATAGTGGAGCCCGACATATCACACTCATCAGTCACTTACATACAGTCCTCATGAAGACGGACTGTCACAGGCAGGAGAGTTCCAAAGGTGATGAGCGTGTGCTCAGTGCTCCCGGTACACGTTTGCTGTGATGTACCCAGCATTTTAAAAAGATAATTTGAAAGCCCTCAGAAGAGATATGTACTTTCCAGCTTATCTGATCCACCAACTAATTCTCTGAGCAGGTAAGAATTTACTATTGCTGTCAGATATCTGCAACAAAGCCTCGAGTCTCCTGAATCTGCCCACCTAGGGCAGGTCAACTCTGTCTTATCACGCTGTGTGTAGGCAGATTCTTTACGTGCACTTCCATGTATTAGCCTAGATGTGTGTCCCTGTCTTGCCTATTAGTCTCCCTTGAGCACACCTAGTTCTGCTGATTTCTCTGCTGACTCTGCATTAATTATTTCTCTGTCTTTTCTTTACTCTCTCCCTCTCTCTATTTTCTCAATCACCACTGTCATCATATTTGCACCCATTGTATTATCGCCAGAAATACTTCAGAAACTCAGCAGCTCCAAGTAAGGAACTATAGGTTTTTCTGAACAATGCTTGTCCACTTCAAGCCTACAAACATCTGTCTAATGTTCTGGGCTAGACTCTGGCATGTGAACAGGCAATTATAGGCTAATGTGGCAGGTGCGGTGACAGAGATTCAAAGAACTGCTTGGGAGACAAAGAAACCTGACTTGTTCAGCCTGCCTGAGAAGGTCACAGAATGCTTTACAAAGAGGAGGCAGTATTTGAGGTAGCGCATGAGCAGTGAGAATTTTCCCAAGTGAAGAAAGGACAGTGTTTAAGCAAAGGCACGGGGATTGGAAAATTCAATATATTGGGGAGTGAATTATTTATACACAGAAATAATCTTCTGAAGCAGGTTAATAAACCATATTTGGACTACTGTAAAGAAAAAACTGCCTAAAGTGTCTTTTAAATGGTTTGACAGAGGCTAGAGGTAACCTGCTTAAGGCTCTACCCATAAAAAATATTTAATAGACTCTCTCTTCCCTATTACTCCTATGAAGCAACTGCATTAATATAAAACTTTACAGCCCAATAGAGAGGACAGCCAGGGTGTGACCACCCCTGACTCTTGCTGCATCCATGGCACACAATGCCCATCTATCAAGACATTCATCGCTATGAAGTCTGAATACAGCCTCAGAATTTGTCCCAACAGAGACTTCTATGAGGCCCACTATTAACCTGTCAGAGTTGGTACTTGAAATGAAACCTAGTTTGACTTCAGTTCTTGGGCTTCCTGGGCAGCTCAAATGGTAGAGACTCTGCCTACAGTGCAGGGGACTCGGGTTCGATCCCTAGGTCAGGAAGATCCCCTGAAGGAGGGAATGGCTACCCACTCTAGTATTCTTGTTCAGGAAATCCCATGGACAGAGGAGCCTGGTGGGCTACAGTCCATGGGGTTGCAAAGAGTTGGACACGAGTGAGTGACTTCCACTCACTCTCACTCTAGGGTATCTATCCAGAGGGAGGGGTGACTCTAACAGATAGATCACAACCCAGAAAGAAACCTTTCACTATATCCCATATCTGGGCACGCAGAGCCCACGAAAGCATTTCTGCCCTACCCATCTTAGGCTGTATGAGGCAGTGACAGGAGTGGCCCTCTTTATAGTCTGGACACTAAATATGCCCAAGAGAATCGTAGATTTCAGTCATCCAAAGTTTCAAATTCCACACAATTGACTGTAGCTTTTTGAAAGTGAATAGTGTTATTGATTTTAAATCGATAAGAAAATGTTAGCCTATATTATTTAACTAAAGCATCTCAGCAACACCATTAGTATGGACGGGCTGCCCGGAACTCAGCCCCGAAATCAATTCACAAAGCTCCTATAACATATATATGTAAATTAGCCACCAAAGCCAAAAATGCTTAGAAAAACATCCACTTTCACATACTGACTGATTAAATGATTTCCTTCATAAGCATAAACAGTTTACAGAGGAAAAGCCCAGGACTGATTGCTCAGACTCTCCAGGGTGAAAGAAACAAACACATTTTTAAAAAATCCTCAGCTTCACAAGGTATCCTTTGCCAACCCCCCAAGAAGCAACCTTAGAACCTGCTACAGGCTGCAGCAGCCACCTGCCCACTTTCTCAGCAGTCAAAATATGCTAAGCAGTGATTATCAACAGGGAAGAGGATCAAAAGGTTGAGGCAATGATTAAGCAAGATACCATCCCTTCTAACAGTTTTCTGTAGAGATTGTGAAAGATAGAAGTTTGAGTAATTTCAAATTTCAATCAATTCCACATGAGATTAGTCTATTCTGTGCTCCTTTTTGTGGGAGCTCCTGTGGCTCTGGTTTTCTGGGCACACTGACAACAGGAATATCATCAAAGTCAAGTTGATCTGCTACCAGAATCTGAACCTGACCAAGTAAAATCTGTCCATTTGAAACCATTAAAAAAAAAAAAAAAGCCTACAAACTCATGAAAGGAGACCAAGACAAGACCAAGAAGACTCTCAGATGGTTATGCAAAAACAGGCTTGGAGTAAGTCTTCATTTGGAAGGCATGACCAAGATTACTCTGAAGGAGGCTGACTGATTTTCATCATGGAATCAGACTGTTGGGAGGTGTGAGATGGGGACTAGAAATCACTATGATTTTATAAATGCCAGTTGGATCTTGTCTTGCTATTTATTGCCTGTATGAGCCTGGATCATTCAACTTCACTGAACCACACTCCTCCTCTCTGGGTGAGTGAAATCTGTTTCTTGCTCTGTTTATTTACAGGGTAGACATGAAGGAATAGGAGAGAGCACAGATTATAACAATTACAGATAAAGTGTATCTCATATGGTCTCCTTTAATGTTCACTGCAATCCTACAAAGCAGTTATTACATCATGTTTTTAAGTGAAGAAACTGGGACCTAGAGAGATTGAGTGACAAGTCCAGCATGACCCAGCTAGCAAGTGGCAGAAACAGAGTTCAAGTCCTGACTCATGGGAGAATGGCACTGAAACATGTATAACATCATATAAGAAACTAATAGCCAGTCTAGGTTCGGTGCAGGATACAGGATGCTTGAGGCTGGTGCACTGGGATGACCCAGAGCGATGCTACAGGGAGGGAGGTGGGAGGGGGGTTCAGGATTGGGAACACGTGTACACCCGTGGCGGATTCATGTTGAAGTATGGCAAAACCAATACAATATTGTAAAGTAAAAAAAAAAAAAAAAAAGTTAACATTCTTTTCACTGCACTATATCTGCCACTTTAGATTATAAAAAATTTTAAAGCAGTAGCTATATCTGGGCTTTCCTTGTATCCCTAAGTCCCTAACACATTTATTACATAGTAGGTACTCACTAAAGATTTGATAAATAAAAGAAGAATATTTTAAACTATACCCACTGATTGAGCCCAACCTAGCTAAACAAACATTGACTGAGTACAACCCTATAGTCAGATGTCCTGTTTCTACTTAGGAGGTAGAGTTTCAAAGATAAACAGTACTCACTTCCTGCCCTGAAGGGAACGGAAGAAACAAAATCCACCTTCTACCAGATGAATAGTATTCACTTTCTGCCCTCAAGGGAGCCAAACAAACAAAATCCACCTTCTCCCAGAATCTACCTTTCCTTCTGCCCTCTGCAGTATCAGAGAACTTGTGGACGCCATTTTGAATACATGCTGGAAATGTCTGAAGCCATGTCTCTGCTAATCTTTGAGGCTTAACCAGAAGTTGGAATAGGGGCTCCTTTAGCTCATAACAGAATCAGGAGCTGGGGGAGAGCTGTTTTCATTTACACTTTAGGAATGTTAGGTAAATTATGTTTGGCCCCCAAGATTCAAGTTTTGGAAGGCACGTGGAATCAAATACTCACTATGCTTTTTTATAACCCAGTTTTTTCTCTTTCCAGTTTGCCTTGGGTATCTTAGGTTAAACAACATGGATATTATGAAAACAAGGAAGATGCCTGAACAAAATCAACACTTAAAGAGGACTCAAAATGCAGGGAATTAGAGAAACACGATAAACACAAAGTAGTAATGTTATTACCAAATAAAAGGACGAGAGATAGGTGTCTTTGGACTAACATGGGCCGCAAGAAGTCTCTGGCGCTGAAAAATCTTTAGGATGTAAAGGATGCGTCCTAAAGCAAGAGAGTAAGTTGCAGAAAAAGTTGTCAGACTGTTGTCCAATAATGATCATGGAAGAGGGGCAACGACCACCATGGTACTGAAGACTGGCTATGCTCGCACAAAACAGGGAAGTTTATTAGGTCTGTTCCTGGTCTGGACAGAATATCCAAAAAGGCTATCAAATCTCCTCTTGTTCAGATTCTAGGCTCACCATGTAACTCGCAAGGGTAGAAGGATATTTTTAAAAACTAAACAACCTTTTAGAACATATGTATTTTCTAATATCTCTTGGCCTTCGCTCCATTCATTCAGCCAGGTCACTCTGTATTCATTGCCTCAAGTAAAGGACGACAGCAAAACAAACAAACAAACAAGGTCAATTTTTGACCTTTGTGTTTTAAAAGTCTCTCTCTCTTAGCTGGAGTAACAGAAAGAACTCCTGTGCATTTGGAAGAACACAGCGTAAATAACGCCAAAGCTTCCTACCTCCATGACTAAATCTCCCTAGGCGAGGAGGAGGAAGCCTTTGGAGGAGAATCAAGGAGTGTGGCAAAGTTTACAAACATTTTGAAAAGGAGGGCTGTATCACGCTCAGCATAGCGATGGGTCAAGGGGACACAGACCTCCCACATAGTCTTGAATGGTTCATTCACAGAGAGAATCTCAGAAAGGAACTCAGAGAGGTGGCCAATATCTCAGAAGAAATTCACTTGAAATTTACAAAGGTCATTTACTAGCAAAATGTCTGGCATATAGTGGAAGCAAATAATTATTGAGTGTGAATAGAGTCATATCTGGCAATACTATGCTCTTTCAGATACTATATCTGGGGATGAGCCCCTGATAACAGTGACTGAATTAAGATACCAAGCCAGCACGACGGGGTGTGGAAAACTGTGTATCTGTGAGAAATGCTATCAACTAAGCAGGGAAAAGTAGAACTATATTATATTTAGGTCTCCACTTTGCTATCTGTTATATAGCTGCTGTGAGATCATGATTTCTCTGCACCTAGCTTCACTCTGATCTGTCCACAGTTCATGCTGTACAGAACTGGACTTACAAGTCACGGACACCATTCTTATTTCTCTCCAAGGCTCCACTGGATGGAAATAGCCATTAGGCGATGACTAGGGAGTAACCTGTGGGGCCCGCCAGTGCTACCTCCTGCTCAGTAAGAGGCTTGCCCTAATTTTAGGATTTTAGATGCAGTGAGCAGCACCTAACAGATAGCTGGATATGATGGCTGAGCCTTTTAGTGCCTTCATGTGTCATAGGCAAGTTGACAAGGTTAAGATAGTTCTGTTTAATGCCATTTTTGAAATCAGTGTGGCTCTGGCAAACTCTGAAAGCTTGAATCTTACATAATCAAAATGGGGAACAAAGCTCCTTCCTTGATTTGGAATAGTGCTTCTATGGAATCTATAATTGTGACATACTTTAAAAATCTGACATATAACTGAAAGCATGCAGAAAAGATGCTATGTAAATCAAAACATACATAAAAAGCTCCTGATAAAACTGCTGCTAAGGGAAACCCTATATTTATTTTTATTTATAAATAAATAAAATTATTATTTATTTTGTATACAAAATAAATCACTTTGTATACAGAATTTCTCCCTTTCCTTCTTCTAGAAGATACTCTCCAAGGGGAGGGACTATGTATCCCCAACTTTTGACCTCCAGTGTCCAGCAACAATGTTTGGCATAATAGGTGCCTGGTAGGTACTGAATCAGTGTTTAGTAACAAACCTAAATAACCAGCCATTAATGTATCTATTTTCTAAATTTTTGATATTTCAAGGTTTTCCTTAAACAGAGTACTCAGAATATTTTGGAATATTTCCTTCAGCTTGGGAGAAAATATTATTTTTAGAAAAATGATGGTGGAGGTGCATATTTCCTGATCAGGACAGTAAAGAAGAGAGAATCATATGCCTAACCAGAAAACCGAGACCTGGTTACATATAGCACTTCTGCTAGACCATCCAAGGGGTCTATCACTTTTGGAAGAAAAAAAAGGGTGGTGTAAGTTTCAGCACAAAGACGGAACTACTCATTTCTGCTGGTGGACAAGTCTGACGAAAGGCTCCTTGGAGAAGGTGGCCGTGAGGTGTTTCTGGAAGATGAGAAAGTGCCCCTCAGGGGATCAGGAAGAGGCAGGGTGGGCACACACAGGCTAAGGGAGCACGGTGAGGCACAAAGGTGTGGGAATATGATGTTTGAGGGTGTGCAGAGCTCAGGATACCTAGAGTTTGAGGCTCAGTGAATACTGAGGAAAGACTTAAATCTGGAGGGGATAAAGAAATAACCCAAAACTTACAGGGTTTTATAGGTCAAATTATGGATAGACTTTATGGAATAAATAATGGAGGTACTCAGTTTTTGAGTCTTCAGTAGAATCTCATGGTTAGATTTATGCTTTAGGAAGATCACTTTCAGCAACAGAGAAGACAGACTGTAAACCAGGAGGCAGGAAGAATCTTAAAGATACAATTATGGTATTCCCATAGGAGGTGCTATGAGTGTAAACCAAGGTGTTCAATAGCAGGGGATGAACAGGAGAAAAGAGAACAGCTAGGTTCAAGTTCCTTAATTAAGCAAGTAGAATAAATGGGACTTGGGTTTGAAAGATAGGGAGCAGGAGGAGGGTAGGAAGGTTTCCTAGTTCATTGCTTGAGTAATTGAAGACATCAAAGTATAATGCACAGAGCTGGGGAATATAGAAAATAGAGCAGGTGTTGCTGGAAGTATATTAAGGACAATTTTATACATGTAAAGTATGGGGTACATATATGCTATCAAGGTTGATATTAAGATTTGTGAGGGGACGACAGAGGATGAGATGGCTGGATGGCACCACGGACTCGATGGACATGAGTCTGAGTGAACTCGGAGTTGGTGATTGACAGGGAGGCCTGGCGTGCTACGATTCATGGGGTCACAAAGAGTCGGACACGACTGAGTGACTGAACTGAACTGAACATTATTTCAAGCATAATATGAATAGATTATGGATGGAGTTTATCAAGACCTGAGAATAGCAGTGCTTTAGGGGTAGATGGAAAATGAGGTGCCTCTGAAGCAGGGTGAGAACAGTCAGAGAAGTGAGCAAGAAAAACGGAAAAATATCTTTTCATTTTCTCCTCAATAAAGATTTTAAAAAGTGACCTAGAGAAAGAAAGCTTAAGAAATCCCAACTAGCTTTGTGAATAGGCTTGTTAACAGTTCCTTTTCCTTTGGACTAGCAGCTTATGAGAGAATGGCATAAGAACGCCTTCTTTTTTTCCCTTAAGAGAGAAATGTCTATTTGACAATCATTCCGATTGATCATTTCTGAATCACTCCCCAAGAAATTCACAATTTTTCTTGACAATAATGAAGTGAAATGCCATATAGATAGATGGATATGAGTATCTCTATTTGCATATAGTCATCACCGTGTGCTTATAATATATACATTATATATTTATATATATACATACATGAAATATATATATATACATATATATATACACACACACACACACACACACATACATCCCCACCTCATAATATTGGGTTGGCCAAAAAGTTAGTTTGGGTTTTTCCATTAGATGGTGCAGGAAAATCCAAACGAACATTTTTGGCCAATCCAATAGTAACTGTTTTGACTCTTCCTAATCATAATGTGATGAAATGTACTAAGCTCAGATTGTTAATACCCTCCTCTTACTTCAAGGTTAAAGATGTCCCTAACAAAAGAGTCTATTACACCTTCCAGACATTAAGTGACAAAGAAAAAATATCAAACATAAAAAAGAAAGTAAACTAATATTTATTCTGAATCTATTATGACGAAAAACTATTCTAGGTTCATTAGATCCACTGTGCCTTTAATTATCTTGCAAACTGCACTGGCATTGGAGATTCCACGGCTTCCACGGATAATCACAGGTGACAACTGTGTGGGTAACACAGTTTTGTGAGGATGACAGTTAGGGTGCCCTCAGCTTCAGACCTGCCTCATCGCACTGTTCCCTCCTCTCAATTTCAGAGCAACCACTCCAAGCTTAACCTTAGCCCTGTTTACAACACTGGCTCTATAATCAGAACTTATAAAGGATTTGTGAAAACTAATCAGACCTGTCTCCAGACTTCTCATATAAGGATTTCAGATGGGTTGCTAGATTCTTGTTTTAATAAAGCACCACAAGTAATTCTGATGTTGAATGAGTCCTGGAAATCACTGACTGCTGATACTCTCAGGACTTCCAGAAAGCATCTGCTTGTGTACTCTAGAGAGCCATTAAAAACAGACTGCCTAAAAGACCTTCACATTCTGTTACCCAGATTCTGGAAGCTTAGGAATCACTACCAGTAACAAACTTAAAAGGCTTTTTTTGTGTGTGTTTAAATCTCTAGGAAGATCGTAAAGCTTGACAAAATTATAAGATGGTTGCTAAATAACCAAAGCAGTGAAGGAAGATATTCAAAAGAAATCAGGATCTGGAAGATGTAACTGCACGCTCATGTTCATTTCATCCTTACCATTTCACAACAGTCAAAACAGGTAAACAATACAATGTCCATCCATGAATGAATAGGTAAAGTGTGGTATATACATATAATGGAATATTATTCAGCCTTAAAAAAGAAGGAAATTTTGTCATATGTCACAACATAGATGAATGTAGAAGACAGTCTGCTAAATGAAATAATATGGCCTCACAAGGACAAATACTGCGTGATTTCACTTGTATTAGGCATCTTAATCTGCCAAACTCATAGAAGTAGACAATAGAATGGTGCTTACCAGAGAGTTGAGAAGGGGGAAATGGAGTTATTGTTTGATGGGTGCTAGTTTAATTTGAATAAATAGATGAATAAATTCTAGAGTACAACAACATGGTAATGCATACTTTAAAATATATTAAAAGGATAGATTTCATGTCATGTCCTTACCACAAAACACACACACATACACAAAAGAACAATTTTGGAGATTATGGATATGCTTAGTATTGACCTGACTATGGTGACATTATATGCATATGTTCAAATTCATCAAAATACATACATTAAACAGGTGTAACTTATGTATATCAATTATACCTCAATGAAACTTAAATTTTTTAATATTATTTTGATTTGCATACAGCAAATTGAAAAGGAGTTATGATTGATTTTAAGCATTCCTGCGTATTAGATTCACACGTCCTAAGCTGAACTACCGAACTTCATCCTTAAAATTGTTTGTTTAGATCTAATTTCTACTCAGTTAATACAGGATTTTAAATTTTCACTAAGATGCTTGTATTCTGTCTTACTCCTTAAAGGCATACTTACTTGCCTGTATACTCTTGAATTCGTGTTCTCTGCCTAATTATGGTTTGGAAAGTGCTTTGGGCAGAGAAATAATGCCAGGGACCCATCACCAGGAGGGGTGTGTACTCAGATTTGCTTTCTCAAGGACTGAAGTAGATTTCTATTGATTCACCTCTTTGAACCAGGTTCATCACTATGTGTTCCTCAGTCAATGATGCAAGATAGCTAGCAAAGAGATGTAAAACAAACCTTTAAAGGAACACGTTGCTCAAAAAGCACCAGTAAAACACCAGCTACATGTCAGACACCATTCTAGGTGGCGTTAGTACGAAGAAAAACAGAACAGAGTGCTTGTCCTTGAAGCTCTTACAGGTGGTCTGGGAGACAGTCATGATACACAGATCAAGCATGAATGTGGTGAATGCCTTAGCAGAATGATGAACATGATGCTAGCATAGCGGAGAGGAAGTGGAAGCAGTACCTAGTTCTAGGGAGGTCAGCGAAGATTTCATAAAACAGATAACACTTAGGCTGTATCTTGAAGGTTGAGTTGGACTATATTTAGTTCCCGCTAATTTTTATTGCTTTTTTTGTCAGCTGTAATAAACCAGGATTTCATTTGTTAAGTATGAAATGCATAGTCTCACATTTTTAAACAACCTCACTCTCTTTACAGTGTCACAAGGTAATTTCCATTAGATCAGAGATCTAACTTAAGCTAACAAATGATTACCCTTCACACTTGAGTAAAGATAGGAGCTTAATTAAGGAGACTGATAATAAGCAGCTGCAATATATGGATGGCATTTTATGTAGGAAAATCAAGACCTTAAGTAAGGCACCAAGAGAAAAAGACATGCTATAACTTTTGTTTCTAGACTTAAATCTTGTCTGATTGGCATTTTCAGTATGCATTTAGGTTTATTTCACTGTGGTAAATAAATTAATGCCACCCCTTCTTCCCCTGCAAAGACATCCATGTACTAATCTCCAGACCTTTAAATATATTATTTTACATTGCAAAAGGGACCTTGCAGACTTGATTAAGTTAAGAAGCTTGAGATGGAAAATTTATCATTATCCTGGATTAGATATCTAAGTGAGTTCAATGTAATCATAAAAGGATTTATAAGAGGGAGACAGGAGGGTCTTAATCAGAAAAGGGGGTGGGATGATGGAAACAGAAATTGGCATGGTGCATTTTGATTGTGGAGGAAGGAACCACAAACCAAGGAATGCAAGTGCCCTCTAGCAGCTGAAGAGAGTTACTCCTGAAATCTCCAGAAGGAACGTAGCTTGGCCATCACTGATATCAGTTCAGCTCAGTTCAGTCGCTCAGTCATGTCTGACTCTTTGCAACCCCATGGAGTGCTCACTCAAACTCAGATCCATCAAGTCGGTGATGCCATCCAACCATCTCATCCTCTGTCGTCCCCTTCTCCTCCTGCCTTCAATCTTTCAGGTATCACTGATATCTATCCCTGTAAGACTTGTTTCTGGCTTCTGTTTTCAGGAAATTTAAGCTAACAGGTTTGTGTTGTTTTAAAGCACTAAAGTGAAAGTGAAGTCGCTCAGTTGTGTCCAACTCTTTGCGACCCCATGGATGGCTCCTCTGTCCATGGAATTCTCCAGGCAAGAATTCTGGAGTGGGTTGCCATTTCC
This sequence comes from Budorcas taxicolor, assembly GCF_023091745.1. Lineage (NCBI taxonomy): Eukaryota > Metazoa > Chordata > Mammalia > Artiodactyla > Bovidae > Budorcas > Budorcas taxicolor. Next base: position 11,253,036 of record NC_068934.1, on the reverse strand, counting down.
TTCTCCAGGGGATCTTCCCAACGCAGGGATTGAACCCAGGTCTCCCGCATTGTACACAGATGCTTTACCATCTGAGCCAACTAAGTTCGTGGTAATTCATTATAGCAGCATAAGAAAACTAATACATTTGCTGAATCCATGGAAGGACAATCAAATTAGAACTGTTAGCCTGGAAAGCCATATAATCCTCATCTCTTATATAATTTCTACATGAGACTTCAAAGATTTCCTGAAGAGACTAGGGAGAAGGCTGCTCAGTCCTGGTCATAACTCATCCTCAGTGAAGCTATTTCATCCCTGCTCTTTTCTCGAGAATTTTCAAGAAGTATGCTGATGTTAGTTACATATTATCCACCCTTTGGGCTCCTTACCCACTTTTCCTGTAAAGAATAAGTGGGCTTGCCAGGTGACTCAGTGGTAAAGAATCCACCTGTCATTGCAGGAGATGCCAGAGGCACAGGTTTGATCCCTGGGTCAGGAAGACCCCCTGGAGGAGGAAATGGCAACCCACTCCAATATTCTCGCCTAGAGAATGCTATGGACAGAGGAGCCCGGCGGGTTACAGTCCATGGGGTGGTGAAGATTTGGACATGACTGAACAACTGAGTCCACACACATGTAATGTGATGGATAAACCAACTGCTCCTCATCTGAATAAGGTTCTCGATTATCTGACAACTTTATGGGACAACCAATGGCATAATGACAGTCAGAAGACATTGAAATGACTAATATAATCAGGAGGGTTATATCTCAAAGACATTACCCTAATGGCCTTATCTATAAGTTCAAAGAAAGTGTCAAAGCACAAGTGAAAATATGGAAATTCTAAACTCTAGCAAAAACTAAACCTTGGCTTGTGCCATTCTTCCTAGGGACAAGAGCCTTGATGAAAATTCTTGGTTTCAACAACCCAATCACCACTGCCAAGTTTCTCAGTCTGTTTACTAAAACTATTACTGTGGTATCAGGTACATAAGGCTGTTAATGAAATTAAAAGATTCTAGGAGGGCATACCTTTTTGTGATGAGGTTTTACAATACAGAGTGAAGTAAGTCAGAAAGAGAAAACCAAATATCATATTTTAACACATATATGTGGAATCTAGACAAAAGGTACAGATGAACCTATTTTCTGGGCAGGAATAAAGATGCAGACACAGAGAACGAACACATAGATGTAGGGGTGGGGAAAGGGAGTGGGATGAATTGGGAAATTAGGATTGATAAATATACACCACCATGTGTAAAATAGATAGCTAGTGGTATATAGTGCAGGGAGCTCAGCTCGGAGCTCTGTGAGGACCTAAAGGGGTGGAACTGAGAGAGGAGTGGGAGGAGGCCCAAAAGGGAGGAGATCGAGGTATACATACAGCTGATGAAATTCACTGCATAGCAGAAATGAACACAACATTGTAAAGTAATTATACCCCAATTAAAAAAAGGACATGGATCAAAACAGGGTATTATATTTGTTTGTATGGATGGCTGGAAAGGACAGTAACTGTATGCTTCACACAAATACCATTATATGTTAATATTTATGTAGTTATTTATTTGCCAAATAATGTGCTAGCAACTGGAGCTGAAGCAGTGGTTAAGAGAACTTGTCCCTGGCCTCACCGACGTAAAGTCTAAAGGAGAAGACAAAAGAGAGCAGCATGAAGGGCTCTGAAGGGTCTAAAGGAGGAACAAAGGGGCTTCAAAAGCAGGCGGGAAGCCATAGCTCCCTCCCCTTCCATTTGCAGCCCATCCTCTCTTACTCCTCGACATTTTCCAGAACTTCATGCTTCAGACAGAGTCCCTGAAAATGAGAGAGTTTAAGCCACTTTCCCAAGAATACAGAGCTATGATAATATTATAAGTAGCTCCTTTTAACATAGCAAGCTATCACCTCATTATGTTGGCTGATAAGAAATAAATTGTATTTAGTCATTAAGGAAATGAAAAAGTCTTTTCAAAGGGAAAATATAACAAATCCGCTATAAGTCAACATTCTCTATAGAGAACTGGAAGAAGAGAGTGATGATTTTTCTTTTTGCCACTGACTCCCTACTCATTCAAAGAAGGGTCCACCAGGCTAAAGCCTGTTATTTATCCCTTGGTAACACAGCGAAGATTAGAATTCCAGTTTTTCCAGAGACAGAAGGAAAAATCAATGTGTAGTTTTAATGTTGGATCACATTTGTAAACTATGAATTGCCAGTTTTTCACTGTTCGTCGGCATGAATGTGGAGCTTCCTGCAAAGTAGTAAGAATGACCCCTCCACAAAACTGCAGTTGTGAAATGTCTTGTGCTCCTTTGGTCTTGGCTGCACGTCTGGTTTTTCTAGGTCCTCAGCCCCAGGGTGAGACAGCCCAGAGTCCCTCTGGGTCTCTGTCAGTCACCACAATGACCATAAGCCAACAAGCAAAGAGGCTGTTTCCTTAATGACTCCATAAAACACCCATTCCCTCACAAACAGGATGAAATATCTGGTTCAATTAGATGCTTAAAAAGCACCAGATATTTACTAAGTGCCCAATTCTCTTGAAATATTTGACTACTTAAACTATTAAGAAGAATAAGATAACCCTTGGCTTCTAGAAATTCATAACTTATTGATAGCTCCAGACAGTATTATATCACAGGGCAATAGGTCAGAAGGGCAATTAAGCTCATGCATTTAAGACAGAGTGGTGAGTGAGTCTCTTGGGAACAAAGCTGGTCTTGTACATAGTGTGTATACACGTGTGTATGTCCTAATGCTAAGGATGTCAAGAGGCAGGATGAGGGCCAAGGTACATTTCCAACCTAATTAGGAAAGGACAACATGGTTTGAGGATTATGGAAAGCAGGAAGTAAGCCTGTTTGTGTGACACAAAACTATTGGGTTAGAGCTGAGAGTTTCAATGGTTGATATCCTTATTTATCAATGATTCCTACCACACCATAACCATGCTTCAGACTATTTTATATGCTATCTACCAAAATTGTGGGGCCATCATTGCCCATTTATTATGAAGTGTTTAATCTATTTCAAAATATGTTGGGGTTTAAAATGCAAAATAGGCAAAAAAAAAAAAAAAAAACCTACATTTTAGTTCAAGTATATGATATCAAGGGCTTCCCAGGTAGCTCAGCAGTAAAGAATCCACCTTCAATGAAGGAAATGTAGGAAACACTGGTTCGATCCCTGGGTTGGGAACATCCCCTGGAGGAGGACATGGAAACCCTCTCCAGTATTCTTGCCAGGAAAATTCTATGGACAGAGGAACCTGGCAGGCTACAGTCCATAGCCTTGCAGAGTTGGACACGACTGAGCGACAGAACTGAACTGAAGTGAAAAGTGACTGAGCACGCATATGATATCAAGCTCCTTCTAATCCAACTTGTTTCTTGTGGCAGTGAATTCTGGTATTCAAATGGACAAAAACCCAATCCAGCATAATTTAGACTGACAGATGTTTCTAGAAAAATTACAAATCAGTGACATCCTACAAAAATAACCAAATTCAAAGGCTTTTAACAAGCGAGCTGAAAATAAGAGAAGTTCTATGAAGTGATCCTCTTTTTTTTGAAGAACAAGAACCATACTATGAATCACTTGGGACAAATATAACGTAATAGTCATAGTAGATGAGAATGAGTGGAGAGGAAGCAGGTCACAGGAGAGGGCAAATGCTTAGCAGTAGAAAGAAATCACTATGAGGCTGCAAAAGGAGAAGCCCACGCATGACTATGGAAAATAACAGGTAAAAGTCAGTGGAAGGCAGAATTGGTTTGCCCCTGCCTGTAAGACAGAGACAACCTTCAGTGGAACTGAGAGCTCACTCAAAGCATCAATTACTGCCAACTGGAAATCTGTACTGAAACTCTCAGACGTTAAAGTGACCAGCCCTCTTAGTGACTTATTTCAGAATCTCTATGTCAGTCAGTAATCTCCTCAGCAAATTAAATGGCGCATGAGTTGAGTGTTGAAATAGCCTGTTGCATGATAGTTTTGTCTTAGATTTTGGGGAAGATATATTTCTATCTTTCCAGTTTGCATAAATATATAACATTTTAAAAGACAAGGGTATTGCCTTGCAGATGCTTATCATATAGATGATGATTTACGGAACAAATGTTTGTTATTGTATAAACCCTATTTTTCCATGTAATAAGTCCTTTACCATATTCCTTTATTCCAAAGAAGAACATCTAAGAAACTAACATGGGTACAGCTAAAATTTTAAATCTTAACCTTTGTCTCCCCCATAATATTTAAGAGTATTCAGAATGCTTGATGCAATAGCACCAGTTGACTCTGAGGAGAGTCCACATAAAAATTCAATATGGCCCAAATAGAATATTTTATTATCTCTAGACTTACCATGTAAAATAATTGAAGAAAATAATCATTAATTTATTCATTTACTACATAATATGTAATAAGCCCCTACTACTTAGGCAAGACAGATTTCTAGATACTAGAGTTACAGAGATAAAATTAATGGGGCTTGCATTTGGAGGGCCTGATGTAACTATAAATAACTGTATGAAGAATATGAGAACATATCAAAAATAAAACTGCAGCATATTGCAACTAATTGAAATATATAATTTGTCCTCATATCTTCAAACTACCCTGGAGATGTTAGGGCACAACTAAGTTAGGGACAAAAAAAAATAGAAAATGCCTACAGATCAGAGCTGGAGACAAAGGTGCCAAGGAAGACCTCTGCCTTAACATTTGCAATGCCTCCTATTATCTCCTCCTGACAAAAGGAGGAATGATCTCTGTTCGTTTCTAAGGCAAACCATTCAATATCACAGTAATCCAAGTCTATGCCCTGACCAGTAATGCTGAAGAAGCTGAGGTTGAACAGTTCTATGAAGACCTACAAGACTTTCTAGAACTAACACACAAAAAAGATGTCCTCATCAGTACAGGGGACTGGAATGCAGAAGTAGGTAGACAAGAGATACCTGGAGTAACAGGCAAATTTGGCCTTGGAGTACAGAATGAAGCAGGGCAAAGGCTAACAAGTTTTGCCAAGAGAACGTACTGGTCATAGCAAACACCCTCTTCCAACAACACAAGAGAAGACTCTACACTTGGACATCACCAGATGGTCAATACTGAAATCAGATTGATTATATTCTTTGCAGCCAAAGATGGAGAAGCGCTATACAGTCAGCAAAAACAAGACTGAGGGCTGACTGTGTCTCAGATCATGAACTCTTTACTGCCAAATTCAGGCTTAAATTGAAGAAAGTAGGGAAAACCAATAGACTATTCAATCATGACCTAAATCAATTCCCTTATGATTATACAGTGGAAGTGACAAATAGATTCAAGGGATTAGATCTGATAGACAGAGTGCCTGAAAAACTATGGATGGAGGTTTGTGACACCATACAGGAGGCAGTTAATAAGACCATCCCCAAGAAAAAGAAATGCAAAAAGGCAAATGGTTGTCTGACGAGGCCTAACAAAGAAGAGAAGAGAAAAGAAGAGAAGCTAAAGGCAAAGGAGAAAAGGAAAGATATACCCATTTGAATACAGAGATCCAAAAAACAGCAAGGGGAGATAAAGCCTTCCTCAGTGATGCGTGCAAAGAAATACAGGAAAATAACAGAATGGGAAAGACTAGAGATCTCTTCAAGAAAATTAGAGATACCAAGGGAACATTTCATGCAAAGATGGGTGCAATAAAGGACAGAAATGGTATGGACCTAACAGAAGCAGAAGATACTAAGAAGAGGTGGCAAGAATACACAGAAGAACTATACAAAAAAGATTTTCATGACCCCAATAACCACGATGGTGTGATCACTCACCTAGAACCAGACATCCTGAAATGCGAAGCCAAGTGGGCCTTAGGAAGCATCACTATGAACAAAGCTAGAGGAGGTGATGGAATTCCAGCTGAGCTATTTCAAATCCTAAAAGATGATGCTCTGAAAGGGCTGCACTCAATATGCCAGCAAATTTGAAAAACTTAGCAGTGGCCACAGGACTGGAAAAGGTCAGTTTTCATTCTAATCCCAATGAAAGGCAATACCGAAGAATGTCAAATTACCACACAACTGCACTCATCTCACATGCTAGCCAAGTAATGCTCAAAATTCTCCAAGCCATGCTTCGACAGTACATGAACAGTGAACTTCCTTAGAAAAGGCAGAAGAACTGGGGATCAAATTGCCAACATCCACTGGATCATCAAAAAAGCAAGATTTTCAGAAAAACATCTACTTCTGCTTATGCCAAAGCCTTTGACTGTGTGGATCATACAGACTGAGGAAATTCTTAAAAGAGATGGGAACACCAGACCACCTGACCTGCCTCCTGAAAAATCTGTAAGCAAATCACGAAGCAACAGTTAGAAATAGACATGGAACAACAGACTGGTTCCAAATCGGGAAAGGAGTACATCAAGGCTATATATTGTCACCCTGTTTATTTAACTTATATTCAGAGTACATCATGAGAAACGCTGGGCTGGATGAAGCACAAGCTGGAATAAAGATTGCTGGGAGAAATATCTGTTACCTCATATATGCAGATGACACCACCTTTACAGCAGAAAGTGAAGAAGAACTAAAGAGCCTCTTGATGAAAGTGAAAGAGGAGAATGAAAAAGCTGCCTTAAAACTCAACATTCAGAAAACTAAGATCATGGCATCTGGTCCCATCACTTTGTGGCAAATAGATGGGGAAACAATGGAAACAGCGACAGACTTTATTTTCTTGGGCTCCAAAATCACTGCAGATGATGACTGCAGCCACAAAATTAAAAGATGCTTGCTCTTTGGAAGAAAAGCTATGACCAACCCAGACAGTATATTAAAAAGCATAGACATTACTTTACCAACAAAGGTTTGTCTAGTTAAAGCTATGGTTTTTCCAGTAGTCATGTATGGATGTGAGATTTGGACTATAAAGAAAGCTGAGCACCGAAGAATAGATGCTTTTGAACCGTGGTGCTGGAGAAGACTCTTGAGAGTCTGTTGGACTGCAAGGAGATCTAACCAATCCATCCTAAAGGAAATAAATCCTGAATATTCATTGGAAGGAATGATGCTGAAGCTGAAGCTCCAATACTTTGGCCACCTGATGTGAAGAACCATCTCATTGGAAAAGATCCTGATGCTGGAGAAGATTGAAGGTGGGAGGAGAAAGGGACAACAGAGGATGAAATGGTTGGATGGCATCACCAACATGATGGACATGAGCTTGAGTAGGCTCCGGGAGTTGGTGATGGACAGGCAGGCCTGGCGTGCAGCAGCCCATGGAGTTGCAAAGATCGGGCACAACTGAGCAACTGAACTGAATTGAACTGACAACAGGTGACCATGCTTGGTCTTGAAAACATTCTAAGATGCAACTTTAAAAACTATTTCCAATAGTTTCAGCACTTTATTTTTAAAAATTAAGTTGAGGTTTAAAGGAAATAGTTCCATTTTTTTTCCCCTGCACTTTGCTATATCAAATTGTTTCTGGAGGTAATTATAGACATGATTATAGATATTTGGTAGGCCTTCATTCTGCAGGTTCTTGTTTATAGACATTGTTTTAGCAAAAATCTAGAAAACAATGTATGGTGCTGGGTTTGTAATAGTTTTACATCAGATTTGCTTACATCAACACCTTTTAATTAATGTTTAAAAATACTGATCTAGGAGACTTTGCAAACAGATTTAAACCATATCAAAAACAACATTTTTATGGGTGAATGAAAATTGAATATGGCTTTTTAGGTTTCTCTCTTTCTTCTTTGACCTAAAATAAGATGCAAGATAACCAGAATTTCCCAAAGTAGATGACGATATGACGACAGGCTTCAAATCCTTATTTAACTGACAGCTGTACAATCTGGTCACTACTTCTGTCCATTTCTTGCTCTTTTCTTCTCTGCCTCTTCTATCCCCATGGCTTCGAATTTTACTCTTCTAGCTTCTTTCCTGCTATGCTTTGAACCATCACGCATATACTCTGTCGTCAAGCCTACTCGCCTCCTACAAGTAACTTAATCCTTTATGAAGAAATTACATAGCTGTCTCACATATCAGTCAGAAATATTTTCTTTATACCTTTCTTTATATAAACATTGCATCTGAAGCATCTTAGCCGACGGTCACCCCCACAACACGGGCCAGCAGCGATGCTTCATGACTTCCCTTCTGCGGGCTTCCCTGGTGGCTCAGCTGGTAAAGAATCCTCGTGCAGTGTGAGAGACCTGGGTTTGATCCCTGGGTTGGGAAGATCCCCTGGAGAAGGGAAAGGATACCCACTCCAGTATTCTGGCCTGGAAAATTCCATGGACTGTACGGTCCATGCGGTCATAAAGAGTTGGACATGATTGAGCGAATTTCACTTCATGTCACTTCTGTTAGGAGACAGTGTAACTAACAGCAATAAAAAATAAATGATATTGACATTCATTTTCCTTACCTATTGTGTGAATTTTCACTTTTGTAGTGGGAGGCATCTCAGCAAACAGGTATATGTCAATCTGCCTAAAGCTGAGTTCTCAGTGTCAGCTTCTCAGCAGAAGGGAATGGGATACACCAGGATAAGAACATTTCCTGAATTTCTCTTTGTCGAATATCTCTCTCCTCTTGGGCTGAAGTCAAATGAGGAAGGTGACAGCCCAATCGTTGACATGGGCCTAAAGCACACTGTAAGAATCCAGAATAAATAACATGTTCTAAAGGCATGAGCCAGCTTAATCAATCCAAAACTGGAATGCCCACTCAAGAGGTCCAATATTTCTTCATGAGATGTTGCTGACATTTTGGGAAGATAATTGTGCATGTCATCTCATACTTGGCTGGATACTTAGCATCTCTGGCCTCTTACCATTAAATTTCAATAGCTTTCTACCAGGCACTGCAACAAACAAAAACATGACCAAATCCTTTTAAAAGGCACCCAGTGGGAGACACGAACCCCAGGTGTGAGCCCCTGTGCAAGACAGACTGTGAAACTGATGATGACGCTTGATGGAGAAATCAGGAAGGTGAGTGGTAAGAAGAAATAAAGGAAGCAGCTGGACATAGCACAAAGACCAAAGGTCTATAGCTCTGATGGCGTTTAATGTTATCTCACACAGGGATAGTCCCAAATGCCATCTTCTGGGATCACTTAAAGTCTCCAAAATGTGACACACGCTCTATCTTCTATTCATTTAAAATGCCGTTTTCAAAACACATACTTAAAATTTCTGCTCTTTTGACTGTGGCCATTATTTTCACAGTAGAGTTGTCCTTATAGGATGCTGGTTCTTTTACAGACTTTCTCATTGACTTTTAAAGAATGATTGCAACCCTTGATATTAAATGAAACTGTTACTACTCCCATCTTGATGTCCTCAAACAAGATACTGAACTTTCCTTAAGGTAAAAAGTCACCGAGGAAACAAAGCATAAGGCTGTGCCCAGATTTGTCCTTTCTGGGCACCAGAATCTTGACTGTAATTCTCAACTGAGTCAATTCAGTTGAGGTATAATAAACCTTTAATAGAATTTACACAGGTTCTTTAACTCAAGTCTTTCTTCGGATGACGAAAGTTCTGTTGAGGATGACTAAACCCACATTCCTAAAGGAGAATCATATACAGCACTTTTGAAGTTCTGTACATAAAGAAAGCATTTTAAATTACTTATAAAGAGTATTTACTATTCATCTAGCAATCTCCACACTGCTGTCTCTCTTCTCACTCATTACTAATGATATCGCTTAACCTGTGCGGTTGGAGGGAAAATTCTGGTGGTTCAAATCCTTAATCACCAGTGCTAAAATGTTCACTTCTTACTTCAAAGAACTTATTTAAATCATAATCTTATTCAAAATGTCATTCACTTAAGTGACTTCGTTCTCATCAGTATGTGTCTTCTGAGGCTTTGTTTCTCTCATCGCTCTCAGCAGAATGTGAGCATCAGCTGCGTGATGCTAAACACTCTGTGTCACGAATCTGGATCTGTCACGCTCTGTGTCTGGATCTCGCATTGACTCTGTAGAACCTGTGTTCAGTGGCATTTTAATTCATTTTGGCAGGGAATTGTAAATTGTGAAGAAACATGGGCACCATGAGATTTCTTATGGCAACACATTATATATTAGCTTGGCACCTCTAAGCCCAAAGAGGGTTATTTAACTACATATGTCCTCTGAATCACAGCACATAGAGGAGTCTATGCTATTTACACATACGATACATATTTTTTTAGACTGGGTGCTTTTTCTCCCCCATAAATCAAAACATGAGCCAGGATAAATACTTGCTCTTCTACTTATCAAAGAAACAATTCCATTACTGCAGACAATTCTTGGGGGAAAAAAAAAAAAGGAAACAGTTTTAATTTCAAGTTAACATCCTAGTCTGGTATTACAGCATTCTCAGCTAAGTGTTTCCTGGTTAAGACTGAACAATTTTTTCTTCAGGCTGTTAGGTCTTAGAGTGATGGGCTTGTCTAAAGTGAAAAAAAGAGTAACTAAAGTTTGAAAGTGTTAGTTAGTCATGTTTGACTCTTTATGACCCCATGGACTGTAGCTCACCAGGTTCCTTTGTCCATGGGCTTCTCCAGGTAAGAATACTGGAGTGGGTTGCCATTTCCTTCTCTAGGGGATCTTCCCAATGCAGGGATTGAAACTGGGTCCCCTCATTGTAGGCAGATTCTTTGCCATCTGAGCCCCCAGGGAAGGTCTCTAAGCAGGCATTAAATTCTAATTTATAAACAGAAGATAAAAAATGAAGGTGATATAATGCTTGGATTAAATAAAATGGAAATAAAAGACAAATTATACAGTAATAAGTATCTTCAGCGCTATTTAGCAATTTATCTTTGAAGTCCTAAGAAAATTCAAAAGTGATGTCAGGAAAGGATAGTCATTCAATGTAACCTAAATCAAGAAACTTTGATCTAACTAGACACTAACTTCAGATTAATTATCAGTAGTAGCTTTTAAGTTACTCAATACAAGGTGAAAGATGATGCAAATGCTGCTTTAAGAAGGTTTTGTTCTGATCCTAACTACCATTATGTGTGATAGTCAATTTCAAGTCAAGATGGTAAAATGGAATGCATACTCATCAATCTTCCAGAGCTCAGCACTTTGGCAAAAGGTGTTTGCATACTACAAGGAAAAGATTTTTATCAGAAATGGCTTCAAAAAGCTTCCTAAGTATTCAGAAAACTTAATGAACCAGATTTTCATAAGCACCTAATGATTTCTTGGCATGTATAAAGGAAGGCACACTGTGAAGGCACTTGCACCGTGGTGCTCAATGCCATGGAAATGAATTGCCTTTAATTCTTGGCTCTGCATATTGCTGGCTCTGTGAGTTTAGGCAAATCGCTTAGTTCCTTAAAGCCTCATTTTCCCTATATGTAAAGTGGAGGTAAAAACTACCCATCATAGAATGAACGTGTAGTACAGTGCCTGACACATAGTAGGTACTTATTATATGTAGCTCCTGCTATTAGCAATGAAACCCATCACTGCCATAACATCAACCCTATTAGAACACAATGTCATGCACAGAAGGATGTAATGCTCCACTGGCTAGAAAAACTAAATGGGTTTTCAAGTCATTATCAGGGGGAAAACTTAAGCACAGGCAGAATGATTCAGTGATATTCAACAAATACAAGGAAAGACACTCCACTTGGAAATGCGATTAAATCAACTTCACAAATGTGCATTGAGTGCCTGCTATTCACTAGGTACTGTGTTGGGTTCAGGAAATTCAAAGATTTGTAAAGTAGTGGTCTTATTCCCAGGGGTTTACAATCTGGGCAGAGAAAGAATGACAAACATAGTTTCAAAGGAAAGGAGGCATCAGCTGAAACTGGGAAGGTCAAGAAAGGTTTAGAAGAGTGGGTGACACTGAATGACAACCTGGAGTTAGTTGCTGGTGTGCAAAATATTTCTGTCATCAATCTCTTTAACTGCATCTTCTGCTGTTCCATACTCAAGATATTTCCAAGGACTATTTTCAAATTTCCCAGATGTTCCAAGGGCTTACAATTTTATAATGCAGGAAAAAATATCTACCTGTTGACTATCAAAATTAAAAGAGAAACAAAAAGATTTTTTTTTCTGTCATGTACTCTTTTTACGCTCGCTTCTTGGGTGGTGCAGTGGTAAAGAATCTGCATGCCAATGAGGAGACATGCCAGTGAGCAAGAGATGCGTGTTTGATCCCTGGATCAAGAAGATCCCCTGAAGGAGGAAATGGCAACCTAGTCCAGTGTTCTTGCCTAGAGAACTGCGTGGACAGAGGAGCTACAGGTGGTCTACAGTCCATGTGGTCACAAAGAGCCAGAGATGACTGAGTGACTGAATGCGAGCGCATGCACACACACACACACACTATTTTTTTTTAATACCAATCTCTTATGGCTAGAAAACATGAAATAAAAAGAAGGAAGATGGTTAGAAGTTATTTTTATTACATGGAGATTCCAGATCCTGTATCTGCCTTAGAAAACACAGAGGACAATGCCTACGATTAATCTCAAACATCTGTCGGTACCACTGTCATAAAAGATCTGGATAGACCACAGCCACAACTCACAAAATTACTTTTGTGTGTGCTCTGTATAACATTGGAAAGTATCTTAAACAGTGTAACCGGGAAGATGCCAAGTCACTTCATTTGCCAAGTACTTGCATCACCTTAATTAAGCTGTTCACTTGGTTGGGAACTGATAGTTTATAGACACAGAAAATGCATAGTTCAAGGGGGAATAATAAAGAATATTTAATAGAATACATGTATGTCCATTAGTCTTTATATGCAATCTTGTAAAGCACGGTCAATCATCACTGTACAATATCGATCATGTTTAAGCATCATTTTGGATATTTATTAAAGACAGGTTATATGAAATTAAAATTTAAAAATAAATCTATTCATCTTTAGGGGATCTCAAGCTTCTAAGAGGTAGATAAGCTCAGATTCTCGCTCATGTTTCACTGTCAAACAATCCCAAGAATGTTACTGAGATGAAGAGACTAAATCTTCATGAAGGAAGGAGAGTTGATATAGACTCTAAATTATACAAGTCACTTTTCCTTTTCCATATATTTTCAGTTATACAATGTCCAATTCATATTTTAGGTTCTGCTGTGCAAGAGATATGGAGAACCTTTTAAAAGACATTGAAAAGCACCATCTGTTCATGTTGAAGCAAAAAATTTAACTTGTTAATCATAAAAATTGCTCTACAAGGAAGTAGACTGGAAACATCCGGATGCAGGGTTATAACTTAAAATAAAAGCAGAACAGCCTCCCTTAAAAGAAGTAGAACTCTTAATTCAAACTTACTGGATAGCTGATAAAGCAAGTGAAAATGCTGGCATCCATAGATATTGGGAAGTGTTGGGATTTGAATTTTATCACTGACCATCTGGCTATATTCATACAGAAAAAATATTTTAAATAGAAAAGAATTCATTAAAAATCTAAAAGGAGTTCTTACAACTGGGATGCCTTGATTAATTCTGTATCCTCTTCTGATATTGATTATGAGTTTCCAGTGATGACACCATGATAATGCACGTTTGGGGACACACATCCACTTAACCCAGTCCAGTTCAACTTAATCAGCATCAACAGAATAGGCATTCAATATGTATTTTTCTATCAAGACAGGGCAGTAATAATAATTTACCAAGTACCTCCCTTTGATCCTTGCATGTAAAAGAATTGAAGTTCAAATAGTTAAATCACTTGCCCATGGCCACATTTCTAGAGACCAGTAGAGCAGGAATTCAAATGCAGGTTTATCTGCCTCCACACCCTATGTTTTTTCAGCACAGCAGACTGTCTCCTGGGCTACATATGGGATTTATTTGCTCCTCTCAGCTTCCTCGGCATGACTACTACATCTGCTGTAACTAGTAGTCACAGATTAGCCAGTTACATTTAACCAATTCAGAGATCCCCTTAGCAACCCATTCCCTCAAAACTATTTCTGAGAGTTAAGAAAGTTTCTCAGGAATAATGTGATGAGTAACAACAATAGCAACAACAATAATACTTTGGCTCTCTTTCTTATTTTTTCTCTTCTCTTCTCTCTCTCCCCATCCACCCCCAGAGAGCTCACTTCAGGTTGATCATCAAACTTGCTCATTTATTCTGCTAATTTTTGCTTATCTTGCTATATTGTACATCCACCCTCCATCTCTTTATCTCCAAGAAAAATCTGTAGGAATGTCCCCCTTCTTCACTTTTTCCAGGAACTACCACTAATCTTGGTCGACTTTGCCTTCATCTAAATCCTTCTGCCCTTACTGTGTTCTTTTTTTTTTTTTTTAATTTTTATTTTTACTTTATTTTACTTTACAATACTGTATTGGTTTTGCCATACATTGACATGAATCCACCACAGGTGTACATGAGTTCCCAATCCTGAACCCCCCTCCCACCTCCCATGCCATATCATCTCTCTGGATCATCCCCATGCACCAGCCCCAAGCATCCCGTATCCTGTATCAAACATAGACTGGTGATTCGTTTCTTACATGACAGTATACATCAGTGCCATTCTCCCAAATCATCCCACCCTCTCCCTCTCCCTCGGAGTCCAAAAGTCCGTTCTACACATCTGTGTCTCTTTTGCTGTCTCGCACACAGGGTTATCATTACCATCTTCTAAATTCCATATATATGTGTTAGTATACTGTATTGGTGTTTTTCTTTCTGGCTTACTTCACTCTGTATAATTGGCTCCAGTTTCATCCACTTCATTAGAACTGATTCAAATGTATTCTTTTTAATGGCTGAGTAATACTCCATTATATATACGTACCAGAGCTTTCTTATCCATTCATCTGCTGATGGACATCTAGGTTGTTTCCATGTCCTGGCTATTATAAACAGTGCTGCAACGAACATTGGGGTACATGTGTCTCTTTCAATTCTGGTTTCCTCGGTGTGTATGCCCAGCAGTGGGATTGCTGGGTCATAAGGCAGTTCTATTACTATGTTCAAGTAAGGGGAGGCAGAAGTCACAGTATGTATTGTATAAGTATTATCTGGTGCTTTGGTTTTGAGCCACTGTCTAAGCTTGCCTTGATCACAGCTGAAAAGCTTCTGAGATGCATCTGTGTTTATTGTGAGGGACCGAAACACTTGAATTTTATAGTCTTCTACAAATGAGCAAAGAAGGGTATTATATTTTCTTGTATTTTTTATCCATGTCTTGAGGCTTCAAAAGTCCCAATTCAAATTTTAAAGTTTTAAGAGAAAACCACCAGATATATTAGAAGTTAAATATTCAACTCTTAAATATTTATTTATAGACCTTTTCATGGGGTCTAACTATCATGACTTATTACTGATAAAGGTACAAAGAAGTATAAAGACTGGCTCCTATTTAAAAGGGCAAGGCAAATACTATAATGTTATGGCAAGCAGTAGCAAAGACAACAAAAGCTCTTGGAATGCATTTGATGGTAATGTGACTGAAGGCTATAGAAATCTGTGAAGGCTTCATGGTGGGCATGAGACTGAAACTGGGCCTTAAATTACTTGCAGGACTTAAGTAAGCAAAAAATTCAGCAATGAGTGTTCCAGGATAAAGCAGGCAGCTTTAACAGAGTGTGTATTATTTGGGGAAGATTAATTGGTTTGTATTATAATCAACAACTATTACTGGAACAGATATAACTATAAAGAAGGAAAGGAACTTGAGAAATAAACATTAGATTTGGGTGAGAATCATGTATTATAGGCACAGTTGGAGCATAGCAAGGCAAATAGAGAATGATAGGATAATATAATTTCTCGTATTGATTAGTGGTGACTATATGATAAGTGCTGGGCTATCTAATTTAATTTGTACAATTCCATAATTTAAGAACCATTATCTCTTTTTAGAGGTAAAGAAAGTAAAACTTCAAGAAGTTAAATAATTGCAAAGGACATGCAGCAGGTGGATTCTGAAGGCAAGATTGGAAAACTGAACAGTAGAGATTTTCTAAACTCTAAAGGAAACCCCTTGCTGTCATCCAGCATGCTGAGAGTAACTGAGATGCTTCAAGGACAGCATGTACACTGTATTTGTTTCCTTTGTTTGGCTGCCTCCATCTCTGATTTGGGGATGGATCTAAATACCTACAAGGGCTTTCTTGGTGACTCAGTGGTAAAGAATCTGCCTGCCAATGCAGGAGATGAGAGTTCGATCCTTGTGGGGGGAAGATCCCCTGGAGAAGGAGATGGCAACCCACTCCAGTATTCTTGCCTGGAAAATCCCATGGACAGAGGGACCTGGTGGGCTACTGTCCATGGGGTCACAAAAAGAGTCAGACACAGCTGAGCGACTAAACAACAACAACTAGCTGCCTACCCAAGACTACAGCTTGCTGAGGCATAAGGCAGAGGGGGCAGCAGGCCTTTGTGGTTCCCCGCGGCGCCAGATTCTAATCTGGCCCTGCATCTGCAATGGGTACCTTGGGAGATCTCGTAACCTCGAGTTGTCTTATAGGCACCACAAGGACAGTGAGAATTAAAAGAAAGCCTGGTGCACCTAAATTTAATTTTTGGATCTACCACTTACTGTGTAATACTGGGGGAGTCATTTAATGTTTCTGAACTTATAAAGTGGAGACTATGACTTCTCTATGGAATTGCTATGCAGATTAAAGACAGAAAAAAAAAAAAAAAGTCAACTGCCCAGTACAGTATCTAGAACATAGCACAAGCCTATAATCCCCCATCTGTAATTCTTATAGGCAAATATATTTTGGAACACAGAACTTATATGGATTTTAGAAAAGTCAAAGATGCATATACCATATACGACCTAACACCCAAATAGAGTCTAAGATGGCATCTCAGATGAAATAATTAATAGTTCTGCAATGACATATATGGATATTCTCACAACAGTAGGGTGAATAAGGACTACATATATAGTTACCTGTTATTTCAGATCAAGTTTTATTGCCAATCTAGTTTGCTGAAAACTTATGAGACCTTTGTTATGTTTCTAGGTAAATATGGCAAAATGCAAACAATTAATGGATCTAACCAGAGGCTATAGAGGATTGATTGAACTTTCTTGCATTTTTCCTCTATGCTTGTGTTTTTCTTTTTGAAAAGAAGAAGAAAGAAAACTTTACATTTTTTTTATATTGGACTTGTGGTTAAGAGATTTCAGATACATAAGAGTTCAATAACTGGTAATTTCTTTCTCTTGTGCTTCAGAAAAAGCACAAAATGTACAAGGTTCCTCTCAGACGTCAGGCAAATGATTAACTGTATGGTGGGGTGGTCAGGTCCTCCAGAACACTGCATTTTAGGGACGCCTATTAGTCGTATTCGTATAGGAAGAAGAGTTTGCCATTTTTAAGTTTCAGTAAGAAAGTCACACTGCCAATCTACAGCAGTCTGAGGAGTGTTTTCTCCCCAGAGGAAATGGAACAGACTTTGCTCACCTGTCCTCCCTCTCACCCCAACATTTCTCCTGGATTCCTAAATATGAGTGAAAAGCCCCAGAGTTACAGTTTTTCCTCTTTTGAGTCTAGATGCCTCCTACCCCAGTGAACTGAAGCCATTGATAGGAAAAGCCAGCGACAGCCAGGTCTTGAGAGATCACGCTCAGCACAGATTCACTGCAAGCCCCAGGGGCTCCCTGGAAGGCCTGTCCCAGAGCTGTTGCATTTTCTATCCGTGCTACAGCCTGAGCTGAGAAGGCACACCAGACTTCGAGGCCAGTGTACATGGGGAGCCCGGCCATCCTCACAAAACAAACACTCAGCACATGTCACGCTGGGGGCAGCACAGCGGGGGAGCTGTCTGGAGGTCTCCTCCTGAAATGCTGGTTGCCTAGCAACAGGATCCTGCTTCTCTCCTAACTCCAATACTTGGGGTTGGGTTTAGTTACTTGTGATTCCCAGACTTTTTTCCACCATTCCTCACTCAGGTTCCCAGAAAATACAGGTGCTTCAAAGCCCGCTATAATGTGGTTACTTCAGCTGTGTGTTGTCAGGGCATATCTTAGGTTTTCTTTTGGTATCCTACCTCTGCTTTTAACATACCAGTACCTCCCTAGCAGTTTTAAATATACTATATCAAATATATATATATATATATATATATATATATAACATTGGTTTTCATTTTTGGAAAAAAAAAAAACACACCCAGTACATATATCTATTTATACATCCATATATTAGGTTGGTACAAAAGTAACTGCAGTTTCAGACTGTGAATTTCAAATCATTATAACTAGGCTCAAACACGTCTTTATTAATCAAAATAGGAATCATTAGTCAACACATTTTTGCCAATGAGAAACAAGTTTGTTTATTCCTGTAGTGTAAATATCCATGCCTCGGCATTTTATGGACTCTTGGAAAACATGTTCTCCCTCCTGCTGGTTGTGGAAGTGTTTTCCCTGGACAAACATTTCTTGTCGAGATACTTGAAGAAGTGGTAGTTGGCGAGAGAACAAGTGAACATGGCAAATGACCTAAAACTTCGTAGCCCAATTCATTCAACTTTTGAAGCACTGGTTGTACAAAATGCAACCGGGCATTGTCATGGAGAAGAGAAGAGCTGGATCAATGCCAGCTGCAGAAATTGCAGTTTTCAGTGACTCTCATCAATTTGCTGAGCATATTTTCCAGATGTAACGGCTTTGCCAAGATTCAGAAAGCCCTAGTGGGTTAATGGGCAGTAGACCGCTAAACAGTGACCATGACCTTTTTGGGTGGAAGCTTGGCTTTGGGTAGTGCTTTGGAGCATCTTCTCAGACCAGTCACTGAGCTGGTCATCACCAGTTGCATATAAAATCCACTTTTCACTGCACATCACAATCCAATCAAGAAATGGTCCGTTGTGTAGAGTAAGAGAAGACGACACTGCAAAGCGACTAGCTTTGGATCTGTGGTCAGCCCGTGAGACACCCACTTATCGAGCTTTGGTCACCCTTCTTACTTGCTTCAAATACCAATGGCTGACTTGAGTTCTTCGGTAACTTCTTGTGTAGATGCAAGATCAGCTTCGATGACTGCGCGCAATCGGTCGTTCTCAACTTCTGATGGCCAGTTACTGTGCCCCTCATCCTCAAGGCAGCCCTCTCCTTTCCCAGACTTCTTGAACCACCATCACACTGTATGTTTGTTAGCGGTTCGTGGGCCAAATGCGTTGGTGATGTCACAAGTTGTTGCTGCTGCTTTACGACCCATTTTGAACTCAAGTAAGAAAATCACTCAAATTTGCTTTTTTGTCTAACAACATTTCTATAGTCTAAAATAAATATAAAATAAACAGCAAATATAAGTCATTATCAAAAAGACATAGCAAGAAATGAACATTGAAATGATGTGTAATATAACCACATTTATTTAAGAATGGATGCCAATATCAAATAGCAAAGTTCAACAATGCAAAACCACAATTACTTTTGTGTGTGTGTCAAAAAAGCCCAAACGGGTACACCAGAAAAGGAAATAACAATAGCTTGTTTTTCATGGTAGGAATATAAGTGCTAGTTTACTATTTTATCTATCTGTGTTTTTAAATTATCTATAATGAATGTGACTTATTTTTTAAATAATTATAAATATTAATACATTTGGTTTGTATACTATTAGTCAGAAAACTATGGAAAATTCTTAATATATCAGACCACTTTACCTGCCTCCTGATAAACCTGTATGTAGGTCAAGAAGGAACAGTTAGAACCAGATATGGAACAATAACAACTGGTTCCAAATTGGGGAAGGAGTATGTCAGGGCTCTACAATGTCACCCTGCTTGTTTAACTTATATGCAGAGTACATCATGGGAAATTCCAGACTGGATGAAGCACCAGCTGGAATCAAGACTGTGGTGAGAAATGTCAGTAGCCTCAGAAATACAGATAATACCACCCTAATGGCAGAAAGTGAAGAGGAACTAAAGAGCCTCTTGATGAAGATGAAGGAGGAAAGTAAAACCGTTGGTTTTAAACTCAGCATTCAAAAAACTAACACCACGACATCTGGTTCCATCACTTACTGGAAAATAGGGAAAAAGTGGAAACACTGACAGACTTTATTTTCTTCAGCTCTAAAATCACTGCAGACGGTGACTGCAGTCATGAAATTAAAAGACACTTGCTCCTTGGAAGAAAAGCTATGACCAACATAGACAGCATATTAAAAAGCAGAGACATCAATTTGCCAACAAAGGGCCCTATAGTCAAAGCTATGGTTTTAACGGTAGTCATATATGGATGTGAGAGTTGGACCATAAAGAAGGATGATCACTGAAGAATTGATGCTTTCAAACTGTGGTGCTGGAGAAGACTCTTGAGCATCCCTTGGACTGCAAGGAGATCAAACCAGTCAATCCTAAAAGAAATCCACCACGAATATTTATTGGAAGGACTGGTGTTGAAGCTGAAGCTCTAATACTTTGGCCACATGATGCGAAAAGCTGACTCACTTGAAAGACTGTGATGCTGGGAAAGACTGAGGGCAGGAGGAGAAGGAGAGACAGAGGATGAGATGGCTGGATGGCATCACCGACTCAATGGACATGAGTTTGAGCAAGCTCTGGGAGATGGTGAAGGACAAGGAATCCTGGTATGATGCAGTCCATGGGGTTGCAAAAAGTCAGACATGACTGAGCCACTGAATAACAATAAAATGTACTTTAGAGTTTATCCAGCCTTTCCTCTGTTCATCCACTCAAAAACCGTGTCTCTATTTTCTGCTATTATACATACAAGGCATTGTGGAAACAGACTTAGAGTAGTAATTCCCTGTCCTCATTAGGTGTGGTTTAGCCACTAAGTTATGTCTAACTCTTGAAACCCCATGGACTGTAGCTTGCCAGATTCCTCTGTCCAGGGGATCCTCCAGCAAGAATACTGATGTGGGTTGCCATTTCCTTCTCCAAGGGATCTTCCAGACCCAGGAATCAAACCTGGGTCTCCTGTACTGAAGGCAGATTCTTTACTGACTGAGATATGAGGGAAGCCCTCAGAGCTTCCTGATAGTCCTCAATACGTTAGTCTACTAAAAGTCAGAGAAAAAGGAAACAGAAAGCATAATTTATTACAACATCTGCAAACCAAGTTTTTCAATGTTTTTCCTTGGATCTTAGAATTCCTTACAATATATTTCTTAATTTTTCATTTTTGTCATTTTAGTTTTTCAGCATCATCTTGACACCTTTAACTAAAATATGACTTAAGGTTCTATATTTATGCTTGTGATTATAATCGTACCAAGTATTATTTAATTGTTATGGCTAATAAGAAATGAATTTAAATATAAATGCTGTTTAAGCCTCGTGGGAACCAACTGGTATTATGAGATATTTAGCAGTAATATGAATAATGACTAATGGTCTAATAATTGAGTCATCTTAGCATGTATGTTATGGAATAGTTATGCCAAACTCAAAAGCTGTCAAAACTGTATTCATGCTGTGAAGAGAAATTTAGTTTTAGCCAAATGTCATTCTTTCATATTAAATAAATGTTGTTAATACTAATTTCATCAAACTAGCACACAACATTATGGGAGATGGAGCTCTATCTGTCTTATTTGCTGCTGTATTCCAATGTCTGGTTTTATAATAAATGCATACTAAA